>NC_035448.2:167726167-167985727 GCF_002127325.2 Helianthus annuus | reverse complement strand
GCCCAACCCGGTGTATGTGTGTTGGCGAGGTTGTGGTGTTCCTGGTACACATGAGGTTTTCCTGCAAAAGATCATGTAAGCTTTGAAAGTTAGGAAAACCGCCTCCTTGTGAGGAGGATTGACCCGGATCACCATGGGGTTGGTACTGGTAGTGGGGAGGTGGTGCGTGGAGAACTAGGGCCTCTTGTGGGTTCCATGCATAGCCTTGTGTCCTTTGGAAGCTCACCGTCCCGTCTTCCGCCTCATAAAGTAAGTTCATGGCTCGGCAAATGTGGTAGTCAACTCGTCCCGACCATGGACTCCTTTCAAAGGACCTTGGGATTCTCGTGAAATGCTTGAAAAGACGGTACACCCATCCCCGAAGAAGATAGGCGTAGGAGCGTGAGCAAGGCGATTGAGGTGCATGTTTTCGTAACAAGAGATATGGAACATCGAGAGGCTTCTGGTTGTGGATGCAGTGAAGGACAACCAAATCTTTCAACCTTACAACGCCACTACTGCCTGGTCCGAGGGGAGCCTGTGAATGTAGCGGTAAAGCGGGGTCCCTCAGTTTGGTACTCTTGGTGCTGCTAGGGTTGTAAGATTCCCTTCACTGATCTGAGCCCATGCGGCTTGACGTTCAGTTGCATCCAAGTCTCGTAATCCCCCGGTATTCTCCTCATTCCCCGATTCTTCTTCCCCGTACAGTCCTATTATAGCTCCAAACTGTGCCATGGAGATCGAGTACCTGTCCCGCCACACCGAAATGCAACCCCTTCATTGTCAAACGGGTCACACCTCGAGGTGAAATTGAAAGTACTGTAGAACTCCATGGTGCATTGATGCACCGACCGAAGCCGAGTGTTCAATGCAACTACTAGTGGCCCTGTCACGATGTGTTGAATCGGGTCAAGTTGATTCACCATGGTTAACAAGTCGGTACATACCCGCCTAGGGTACTCCTCGGGTCTTGTTTGGAGTGTCTCATATCGTGCCCTAGCATCGAGTTCGCTTGCGTTGAGTCGCTTGCGTTGAACCTTGTGAACTTTTACATCTGAAAGAATACACCAAAAGTTAGTACGAAACAAAGATATTTGGGGTGAAACTGCAAACAGTGGGCTGGACACGGCCCCGTGTCCAGGCGTCTGTAACCCAAAAACTTCATTTTTCGTCCCCGTTCCGAAAACTTGAAAATTTTTAGACCAATAGTAGCGGTTTCCCCCGAAAATGAAACCCTAAGTGTCGTTTTTCCCAAAACAAACCGTTTACCCTTCCAATTTCGTGTTTTTCGGTTTAAAAACAAGGGTTTTGGGGTTTTAGTGGGAAATCGAACGAATCTATCAACAATACATGTTTATTTGCTTTCTACTACACTAATCTAAACTACTACTAACAGATTGCATCAAAAATTTGAAGTTCGATCCGGATGAACACGAAGAACCCTAGATTTTTTCCCAATTTTTGATGTTTTAACTACATGCAAGTAACTAATCTAACTACTAAAGATGATGAATCATAACTCGGAAATCTGCGGAAAATCGCCTGGAACCAGAGCGTTTTTGGCGAAACGGGGCGTGTGGAATGAGGTAACTGTTGTGAAAAGAGGGTTTTATCCCGACAGTTGCCTCGACACGGCCCCGTGTCCAGCGGACACGGCCTCATGCCGAGTAAGGTTTTTGAATTTTTTTTTTTTTTTTTTTTGTGCTTGTGTGCATGCCCCTTTTTCCGAAAATGGTTAGAAGACTTACCGATTTTAAACGTACACTTACTTGTTCGTAACATGTCGGGTATGAGTTTATTCGTTAACCGTTTGAAGTGAGATCTCCTCTTCCTCATCCTCAATGGATCCTCGGTAGAGTTTTAGCCATTGGCCATTGACTTTAAATGGTATCCCATTTCGAGTTTTAATTTCTACTGCACCGTGCGGAAAAACATGGGTGACGGAAAAAGGTCCTGACCACCTAGATTTTAGCTTGCCAGGAAATAATCGAAGTCGTGAATTAAACAATAGAACCTGATCTCCTACCCGAAATTCATTAGACTTAATATATTTATCATGTAAATTTTTCATTCTTTCCTTATAAATTTCGGAGTTAGAATATGCATAATTCCTTAGCTCGTCTAATTCATTTATTTGACAAAATCGATTTTTACCGGCAGTTTCTAAATCTAAGTTCACAGTTTTTATTTCCCAGTAGGCTTTGTGAGCTATTTCTACTGGCAAGTGACAACTTTTTCCATAGACAAGCTTATATGGGGTTGTGCCTATAGTGATTTTATAAGCAGTTCGAAAAGCCCATAAAGCATCGTCTAATTTGTCGGCCCATTCTTTTTTATTTATTCCTACGGTTTTTTCAAGTATTCGTTTTAAACCTCGATTAGTCACTTCGGCTTGCCCATTTGTTTGAGGGTGATATGCTGTTGAGACCCGGTGATAGACCCCATACCTTGTTAATATTTTTTCGAGTTGATGATTGCAAAAATGGGTACCTCTATCACTTATTAAAGCCTTTGGTGTCCCGAAGCGAGAAAACAGTTTTTTCAGAAATTTTACCACTACTCTTCCATCATTTGTTGGAAGAGCCTCGGCCTCCGCCCATTTAGACAAGTAATCGGCTGCCACAAGTATATATTTGTTTCCCTTTGAAGGCGGGAAAGGTCCCATGAAATCGAGCCCCCACACATCAAAGATTTCACAAACGAGAATGCCATTTTGAGGCATTTCGTGTTTGGAAGAAATATTACCTGATCTCTGGCAGGCATCACATGTCTTTACAAGGTTTTGTGCATCCTTGTAAATGGTTGGCCAGTAAAATCCTGAATCAAATACCTTTCGTGCGGTACTTGTGGCACCATGATGTCCTCCGTATGGACCTTCATGACAATGACGGAGAATTCTTCGTGCTTCATTACCATGGACACACCTTCGGATGAGTTGGTCGGCACACATTTTGAAAAGATAGGGGTCTTCCCAAAAGTAATGCTTTACATCAGCAAAGAATTTCTTTCTTTGATGATGTGGCCATCCCTTGATGACTATACCGCTAGCTAGGAAATTAGCGTAGTCGGCATACCATGGCTCTTGTCTACTCTTCATCATTTCCAAGGATTCTGTGGGAAATTTCTCGTTGATTTGCTCGTCTCTGGTCGTTTCCAAAGCTGGGTCTTCTAAGCGTGAGAGATGATCTGCAGCAGTGTTTTCTGCTCCTCTTTTGTCCTTGATTTCAATGTCGAATTCTTGGAGGAGTAGAATCCATCTGATCAAACGGGGTTTTGCGTCTTGTTTCTTGAAGAGGTACCTGATGGCTGCATGGTCTGTATAGACTACAGTTTTAGAAAGAACAAGATAAGAACGAAATTTATCAAAAGCAAACACCACTGCTAGTAATTCTTTTTCTGTAGTTGTATAATTTTCTTGTGCATCATTAAGAGTTTTACTAGCATAATAGATTGGGTGGAAATGCTTTTCTTTTCTTTGTCCCAAGACTGCTCCAACAGCAAAGTCACTTGCATCACACATGATTTCGAAAGGAAATTTCCAATCTGGTGCTATCATGATAGGTGCATTGACTAGCATTTCCTTGAGGGTTAGAAATGCTTGATTGCATTCCTTGTCAAAAATGAAGGGTGCATCTTTTTCAAGTAATTTTGTTAGAGGCCTTGAAATTTTTGAAAAGTCCTTGATAAACCTTCTATAAAATCCGGCATGCCCTAGGAAACTTCTGATTGCTCTTACGGAGGATGGAGGAGGTAATCGAGAAATAGTTTCTATTTTTGCTCGATCAACTTCCATTCCTTCGCTTGAGATTTTGTGACCGAGTACTATTCCCTCTGTTACCATGAAATGGCATTTTCCCAGTTAAGGGCGAGGTTAGTTTCCTCACATCGGGATAGCATTCGTTCAAGATTATCGAGGCATTGGTCATATGAGTCTCCAAAGATGGAAAAGTCGTCCATGAAGACTTCCATTGTCTTTTCTATCATATCATGGAAAATGGCCAGCATACAACGTTGGAATGTTGCAGGCGCATTACATAGACCGAATGGCATGCGTCGATATGCGAAAGTTCCGTAGGGACATGTGAAAGTTGTTTTCTCTTGGTCTTCTGGTGCTATCGGTATTTGAAAGTAACCTGAAAAACCATCTAAGAAACAATAAAATTTATGACCGGATAGTCGTTCTAACAGTTGATCAATGAAGGGTAAAGGAAAGTGGTCTTTCCTTGTTGCTTCATTTAATCGCCTATAATCTATACAAACTCTCCATCCTGTGACGGTTCTCGTTGGTATTAATTCATTTTTCTCATTAGTTATTACCGTCATACCTCCTTTCTTCGGGACTACTTGAACGGGACTTACCCACGGACTATCGGAGATAGGGTAGATTAGTCCGGCGTCAAGCAGCTTGATGACTTCATTTTTAACCACTTCTTGAACATTGGGATTCACTCTTCGTTGTGGTTGAATTACTGTTTTGTAGTCATCATTCATTAAAATTTTGTGCGTGCACATGGAAGGGCTTATTCCTTTAATATCTACAAGCTTCCAAGCGATCGCGTTTTTGTGTTTTTTAAGTAGGTTAATTAATTTCTCTTTTTCTACGTTACTTAATTTAGATGAAATAATTACAGGTAAATCACCATCTTTGCCTAGAAAAGCATATTCCAAACCTTTAGGAAGTTCTTTGAGCTCAATGGGTGGGTCTTTAGAAGACACCTTATTTTGTGGCTCATCTAGATTAAGAACCTTAAAGGTTTGTTCTATGGCTATCTCTTCCTCGACAAAGTGGTCTTCTTCGTTAGTTGTATCGGGTGGTTCAGCTTCATCTTCAATTAGGGGGTCATTATTGCCAAAAGGATATTTCATTGAACGCTCAAGATCTATGCTCCTTTTGAATGCCCCTAACTGAAGAAGTAGATTGTTGAATTTCCGGTTTTTCAATGCTTTATGAGTTTGTACAAAAGGTTTTCCCAAGACTAGGGGGCGTCATCAAGGATGACGAAGTCGGTTGGGATTACCAATTGATTTGTGTGAACCAAAACATCTTCAATTACACCGATTGATTTTATCACTTTTCGATCGGATAGAAAAATGGGTATTTGAAGTGGAGTAAAATCACTAATACTTAATTTTTCAAAAATGTAGTTAGGCATTATGTTAACACAAAGATCTTTATCAATAGTGATATTACTAATAAATGAATTTTGAAAGAAACATGGAACCGGTGTAATGTTAATTTCAAAAGGGTCTTCTTTTATTAGCGAAGTTTGATCATTAGTTAACTTAACACTCACTAGTTCTTTGATTTTAGCACTAGTGTTTAACTCTTTTAAAAACTTGGCATGAGGGGTTATTAAACAATGATTTTCGAAAGTATGTGACAAGAGATTAATTTCTTCAAAATTAGACTCTTCATGAATTTTAACATTATCGGACTCACCTTTTTCATTGTTTAACTCATGTGTCGGTTTTTCACTTTCTTGTTCTTCCATTTTTACATTTTCAACTATCTCTACGTTATTATTACAGTTTAATTCTTCTCTTGCGAGGGATTCCTCTTCCCTTGCGCGAGATTCTTTCATGTAACGTTCGATAGTTTTAATGTGTTCTAATATCCTATTGGTCACTTCGGTGAGAGAAAAAGAATTTGGATCCTCAAAGCTTGAATCCGGTTGTTCGATCCTTGGCTCCTCATAATACTCATATGAAGTAGATGGCTCACACCATTGTTCTTCATTGTAAGTATATGATGGATAAGGGTCGAAACTTTGTTCTTCATAGTACTCATATGAGGTGGGTTGTTCACGCCATGGTTCCTCATAATAAGTGTATGAAGGTGGTGGCTCATATCTTGAATCTTCAAAGTATGAGTATGAAGGCTCATACCTTGGTTCATCAAAATATGAGTATGAGGGAGGAGGTTCATACCTTTGGTCTTCATAGGATGTGTATGAAGTTGATGGCTCGTACCTGGGCTCCTCATAATAGTTGTACGAATCGGATGGTTGATATGAAGTATTATATTGAACCGAGCGTGCGTTACGACAATTAGTGCAATAATTACCCCTATAATCATCCTCATCATAGGTGTAGTTGTAGCCTCTTGAGTATTGATCCATAAGAATCACTCAACAGACCACAACTGAGCCTCGGGACCAGAAAACAAAAATAAAGACGGAAACAGAAGCTGGACACGGCCCCGTGTTGGGTGAACACGGCCCCGTGTTCAGGGTCTGTATCTGGGCGTTTTAATTAAAGTTACTGGTCACGTTGAGCACGGGGGCGTGTTCAGTGAGCACGGCCCCGTGTTCAGACTCTGTATCTGGGTATCTAACTAAAAATATGCAGCACGGGGGCGTGTTCAGCGAGCACGGCCCCGTGTTCAGGCTACTGTAAATGCAAACTAAACCAAAATGCAGAAAAATTTGCGCGCGTTTTAAAAAGGTTTTGAAAAACTGATTAGGCCGTCGATTTTAAGCTTTCTTAAAATCCTTGTGTCCCCGGCAGCGGCGCCAAAAACTTGATGTGCGTGAAGTGTGTTATATTTTTGATGTATATTTAAGCCCCTTTTACACTTTTAGCCAAGTTTTAAATTTATAAAACACGATATTTACTAACACTAAACACACATATGGGCAAGTGCACCCATCGTGGACGTAGTATAGTGTTGGTAAGATACCGAGGTCGTCCAAGGACACAAGAGCTTTTAATACCGGTTTATCCTCAACGTCTAATCAAATCAAAAAGTGAGAAAAATGTTTTTAACTAAGAAAATAAAAACTAACTAAATGCTGAAAAATAAAATAAAATAAAAACAGATAGACAAGATGAATCACTTGGATCCTTCACGTGTATTAGTATAACCTTTGATTATTTTCGCACTTTTGCACTTGTTTAAGAGATTATCTTAGTTATTGTAGTAGGCCCCTCTTTTGAAGGCGACGTTACCCTCAACCCAGTAGCTTGAGTCAGCAAGGATACAATCCTAAAGGGTCGGATTATTGAAAGATAATGAATTAAGTTATTAATGCAAATTGTGGCAGGCCCCGCTTTCGGCGGTGACGTTACCCTCGGCTAAGTAGTCTGAGTCAGCAGGGATACAGTCCTAAATAGCCGGGTTATAGTATTAATAGTAGTTAACTTATGAGGGGGTCAAAGATTTTGGATCCCCGCCATCCAATACCTATGGGCATTGAAGGAGATCCTACTAAATTTGACCCAGGTCCCTTGCAGGACCTCTAAACGCTGAACAAGGGCAAGACCCTTACCAAACCGTTCCCTTAACCCCCGACCAGGTAACCAACATACCTCCATATAGACCGTGGAGATATGAATGGTGAAAATCTTTTATTTTATATAGACAGTAAAATAATGCCAAGACACCACGGACAAACGATAAGGAAAGATCACCTTCAACATAAGCAACTAATTATTAAAGTCATTAATACAAAACCAAATAAAAAGTGCAAAAGATTAAAAATAAAAAGTATTATACTAAACACTTGTCTTCACCAAGTGATGTAAGAGACTTAGGCAAACATGGCCTTGATTGTCAAGAACTCTTACGATCAATCTTGGATCCCGGGACGACTCACACACTCTACGATGGACAATGGATGATGGTGGTGGATGATGGTGTTATGGTGGTGGTGGGTGGTGGGTGAAGTGTGAGAGAGGTGATGTGCCAAGGGATGAGATGGAATGAAACCAAGCACTCCTATTTATAGGCTGAACAGAAGGCTGGGCACGGCCCCGTGTCCGCTGGACACGCCCCCGTGCCCGTCTGACACTCTCTCTCCTCATTAATTGTAATTCGCAATTACAATTAATGCGCCTGCTGTACTTTCACCACGCCCCCGTGCCCGCTGGACACGGCCCCGTGGTGGGCAATGGAAGCTTCTATAAGTTTGTCTTTTATGCTGCTTCTTGGGCACGGCCCCGTGCTGGCTGAGCACGGGGCGTGTTCAGACTTCTGCTTTCTCTTCTTTGCCTTGGAGGATACCGTTGAGGGTCCGGGCAGTCTACTTTTATTCCTTTTCTTGTATTTATGCTAGAATTAGTTGTCTTTTTGCTTCTTTTGTGAATTTGAGCTCATTTCATCCTGAAAATACAAAAGAAAGACAAAAACACTCTTTTTCCAACATTAGTACTTAAAAAGGGTTAGTTTTATGCCTTAATTGATGTGGTTTATATGTTGTATTTTACACACATCAACCGACAACAGCAGTACAATTCCTCCAGCATTGACAAATATCGGCGCGCCACGTGGACCACTAACCTGGACGCGACAGAGGAGACCAAGAGGATATTCTCCTTGGTCGGACAGCTGGCGTCCGATGACAGCTGGTGAGGTTGCTCCTCCCTCCTTCACCATCCAGCTATAAATAGGACCCTTCATCATTCAGGTTATTCCATTCTATTTCTCCACTCTCTCACACTCAACACATACTGTTTTCTTCCTCGGAACAATACTTATTCTCTGATCGGCAGAAAGTGTGCAGATTTCGTTAAACGGCCTACAATTACCCAAATCGTATCATGACCTTTGGGCGTCCTTGGCAATTTCGTTATAAAGTCCATTGAAATCTGCTCCCATTTCCACATGGGTATTTCGGGTTGTTGCAGAAGACCTGAAGGCTTCTGATATTCGGCCTTTACCTTGGCACACGTCAAACATTTGCCAACATATGTTGCAACATCACCTTTTAATCTCAGCCACCAATAGAAATCCTTTGAATCATGGTACATTTTATCCGATACTGGATGGATCGAGTACCGTGACTTGTGGGCTTCATCGAAAATTACTTCTCTAAGATCACCAAAGAGAGGAACCCAAATTCGTTTCATGAAGCACAACGTTCCTTCATCATTGGGTACTAACTGCTTCTCCATCCCACGGAGATACTCATCCTCAAGATTCTTTTCCTTAAGAGCTTCTCTCTGCGCGACACGAATACGCAATGAGAGGTCCGTTTGAATAATCATTTCCAAAGCTCGAACCCTTATGGGCTTGATTCTTTCCTTCCGACTCAAGGCATCGGCAACCACATTTACCTTCCCTGGGTGATACTTAATCTCACAATCATAGTCGTTCAACAGCTCAACCCATTGTCTCTGTCTCATATTAAGCTCTTTCTGATCAAATATATGTTGCATGCTCTTGTGATCAGTAAAGATTGTGCATCGCGTGCCATACAAATAATGTCGCCAGATCTTTAATGCAAACACCACTGCACCTAATTCCAAATCATGTGTGGTGTAATTCTTCTCGTGAACCTTCAACTGGCATGAGGCATATGCTATAACCTTCTGTCGCTGCATCAGCACGCAGCCTAAACCTTGACGCGAGGCGTCGAATATACCACGAAGTCGTCAGTACCTTCGGGTAGGGATAAGATCGGTGCGTCACAAAGCTTGTTTTTCAACAACTGAAATGCTTCTTCTTGCTTGTCTCCCCATTCGTACTTCTTGTCTTTCTGAGTAAGGGAGGTCAAAGGTTGAGTGATTTTCGAAAAATCCTCGATGAATCTGCGATAATATCCTGCCAACCCTAGGAACTGTCGAATCTCTGTTGGCGTCTTCGGAGTCTCCCAGTTCTTAATCGCCTCGATCTTTGTGGGATCCACATGAATCCATCTCCGTTAACCACATGACCAAGGAACTGAACTTCACGCAACCAGAACTCGCACTTCGAGAACTTTGCGTACAGTTTCTCTTCCTTGAGCAGCTCTAAGATAGCTCTTAGATGTTGCTCATGTTCTTCCTTCGTCTTTGAATAAATTAAAATATCGTCAATGAACACGATCACAGACTTATCGAGGTACGGCTTACAAACTCTATTCATCAAATCCATGAATACTGCTGGCGCGTTCGTCAGACCAAACGGCATAACCAGAAACTCGTAGTGCCCATAGCGAGTCCTAAAGGCCGTCTCTGGAATACTTTCCTCTTGTATTCTCAACTGGTGATAACCTGATCGAAGATCGATCTTGGAGTAAAAACTTGATCCTTGCAGTTGATCGAACAGGTCATTAATCGTTGGCAAAGGATATCGATTCTTAATGGTCAACTTGTTCAGCTCGCGGTAGTCGATGCACATGCGGAAACTACCGTCCTTCTTCTTAACAAACATCACTGGAGCTCCCCAAGGCGAGAAGCTTGGTCTGATAAATCCCTTGTCCAAAAGCTCCTGAAGTTGTGTTAACAGCTCTTGCATATCTGAAGGTGCAAGTCGATAAGGTGCCTTAGCTACAGGCGCAGCGCCTGGAACTAAGTCAATATGTAATTCGACTTGTCGTTGTGGCGGCAATCCTGGCAAGTCTTCGGGGAAGACTTCAGGATATTCCCTAACAACTGGGATATCTTCCAACTTCTGCTCAGCGGCTTCCTTGTCCACAATGTATGCCAGGAAGGCAACATATCCTTTCTGCAAACACTTTCAAGCCTTCAAACAATTGATGATCCTTAGGGGCGTATCGCGCTTCTCTCCATGCACTACGATTATCTATCCATTCGCCATTAGAACGCGAATAATATTTTCATGACATACAATCTCTGCTCGGTTGCTCGACAACCAATCCATCCCTACTACCACGTCGAAGCTTCCCAACTCGATGGGCAGAAGATCAAGCGAAAATTCGTGCTCTCCCAGTTCTATCACGCAACCTCTGATGACTTCATTCGCTTCTATTAGCTTTCCATTAGCTTGCTCTATCGAGTACGGAATGTCTAGCTTACTAGCTACCAACCCAAGTATATTCTTAAATTCTAGCGATACAAAACTATAATCAGCACCGGTATCAAACAGTACAGATGCAAAGCGTTGGTTGATAGGGAACGTACCAGTAACTACATTTGGATCTTGGCGAGCTTCTCTCGCTCCGATGTTGAAAACCCTTCGATGAGCTTGATTGAGCTTTGGGCATTCTCTCTTGAAGTGCCCCACATCTCCACAATTAAAACAACCTGGTCCCCGACCATTTCCATTTCCGTTACCCTGATTGTTGTTTTGGTTGCGGTTTCCACTCCCAGCTTGGTTCCCAAAATTACCACGATTTCCGTTACCGCCATTTCCTCCTTGTGGGCGGTTTCCATACCCATTACTACCACGATTGTTGTTACCAAAACCTCTTTGACCACCACGACCAGTACCAACCCAGCACATCTCCTTCGAATGTCCCACTTATCCACAAGACTCGCATTTACCAGCTCGGCATCGTCCATTGTGATGCAACTGAAACGCATCACATTTGGGCAAGGTGCCCATATACCGCTTTCCTTTGTTTTGAACACCAGTTTTGTCTTCAGCTGGTGGGTTCACTTCCTTCTTCTTGCTAACACTGCTGGTACCCTTTTTGAAGTTTGAGAACTTCCTTTTGTTCTCACTGGATGACTCAACGTGAGTCTCCTTCTTCTTCTGGTCAGAGATCGAAAATTTGTTCAAGCTGATCGCCTCTTCAGTTAATGCCACACTTAGATCAATCGCCTCAGTAATTGTTGGAGGCTTGGATGTTGTCACCATACTCATAATCTGAGGTGCCAACCCCCAAATAAACCGCTCGATGCGTTTGAATTCCGGATCAACCATGTATGGTACCACGCGAGACATGTCGTGAAATCTTTGCAAATATTCAGCGATGTTCGGGCCATCCATCTTGAGGTTCCAGAATTCAGTTTCCAACTTTTGAATTTCGGCCCTTGAGCAGTACTTCTTCTGCATGAGTTCCTTCATTTCATCCCATGAGATGGCGTAAGCAGCTTCTTCTCCCAAAGTCTGGACTTGGAGATTCCACCAGGATAAAGCACCGTCTAGAAAAAGTCCCGAGATGTAGGTGACTTGGTGCTCAGGAGCACATTTGCTCATTCTTAACACGGAATCAGTCTTCTCCGTCCATCTGACAAAGGCAACAGCACCCCCGGTGCCGTCGAAATTCAGAGGCTTACAGTCTAAGAACTGCTTATAGGTACAGCCTGTACAAGTAACATCATTCATAGTAAGCATTAGCGATCGCACATGGAATATCCAAATATAACGTAATGTGTCCTTAGTGACTTAAACGTTACCATGAGGTGGGTTGCTTCCAGAGGTACCCCCGCTATGTTCAGAGCGCAGGGCCTCGTGTTGAGCTATAGCTCGTGAAATATGTACTTGTAACACAGCTTCTGTAGTGGGCAAACGAGTCTCTCTTCGCAGAGGCATCTTCTAAAAGAAGATCACGTTGGTCAGGTCATAATAAGTATAGTAAGTACATGGCATGTATAAGTAATAGCATTTGTCAACGCAAGTAAACACATAACATCCCAATCATAACGTAACAAAGTAATTCGACAGTGTATGTAATGAGAATGTTGCGATTGAGCTTTCATATATCAACGACCACAATACAGTTTTACATGTTCTACAATGTACCATACATCAAAAGGGACTATAGGGTCACATCACCCCTGTCCAAAATATCCATCATACTACAACAATCAAAAGTCAATAAGTCAAAATGTGGTCTTCAAAAGCTGTGCAATCTGCGCTCAATAGCTACACTCTCACCTAAAGTATGCTACCTGCATAAAACCAAAAATTGCTATGCTGATGGTGGAGGAGGAGGTGGAGGAACGAATAGCAAACTACGCAAATGCGCTAACTCCTCCTCGAGAGCATAAACGGTACGCAGCAGGTAACTAATCTGCTGCTCCATAGTAAGAAAACGGACGTCAAAATCAGGGTATGGTAGGAGAGGAGCCGGTGGAGTCGCGAATGGTGACTGACAAGGACAAGGCGGAGGACACGGAATCCTCTCTAACTCCATGACTCTACGGCACAATAACTCCAGCTGGAGCTGTAACGACAAAAGCAGATCATCCCTCGTGTAGCCAGAGTAATGTGAGGGATGGTATGGATCAGATACAGGCATCGTGTTGGGCGGAAACCAAATAAGTGGCTCGCCCGTGGGTGCAGAAACAAAAGGAGCAGTGTGTGTAAATTGTGGCATGAAAGGATTGGCTGCTGACACAGAAGGTATATGACTGGGCTGCTGACTCGATGGGCCTTCCCCTGGACGGGGTGGAGGGATATCCTGAAGGAATGTGATCGGCAAGTCTGTGTGGTGTGTGTCAGACACATGTGGGTGAAATGGGGCGATATCAATGGGTACATGTGTGGGTGCAGGTGGGGGAGTAACAGGTCTAACAAAAGGGGGTAAGTCTTCGTCATCCTCTATCTACCCATTGTGGGTGAATGCATATCTGGGGTCAATCTGGGCTGGAAAAGGAGCACGATCAACAAGTACAGGGATCGGGTCAGGTAAAGGTGGTGCAACAACCGGAATGTCAACGGGTGCTGGGTCATGCTCAAGCAAAGGATCGTGTGCCGATATAAGCTCAGGGTCAGCTGGAGCAAGCTCAAGATCAGCGGGTATCATGTCAGGATCGTCAGGTGCCTCAAAAGGCTGGTCATCGGGGACAAACTCAATCTCATGCTTAGGATCGAAGTCGTGTGGAAAGACAGGTGCGGCAGACATCGCTGTGTCAGGATCAGAGTCAGTGGGATAATACTGCACGCCCCGTGCGTGCAAAGTAGTAGATGACACCGACTCGAATGAATCAGGACCAGAATGGTCAGATGAAATCCCAACAACATGAATCTCGACAAGCGGAACAGCAATGACATCAGCGACTAGAATCTCGACAAGTGGAACAACAACGTCATCATCGACCGGAGCTCCATCATCCTGGGCACCCTCAGGGGGACCCTCAATAAAAAGATCGACATCATCTTCAGACATAGCGTCAAGAGGCAGATCCTCGAGAGGAAATGCAGCAAGAGGAAAAGGAGCATGGATCTGAACAAGAAGTAGATCCTCGCTAGGAAGACCATCAGCTAGCGGTATATCATCTCCAAAATCTGGTAAAGCAAACGGCTGGAAATCATCATCGTCGTCACTCATAGTGTCAGATGTAAAAACCTCATCCTCTGGGATGATCTCATCATCCGAAACTATGGCCATAGGGTCTACGGTATCAGATACTCCACTATCAGAAGAAGACATGGTGTCAGTGACAAAACAATCACACATATGCACATATATCAACAATCATCAAATAAGCATGTAAGTAATAACAATGTAAGCATGTATTCATCCTAGTCTCCCCAGACTATCCCACCCAGCCTCTCAGACTGAACCTCCTAGCCTCTCGGACTAAAACCATCCCAGTTTCTCAAACTGACTACCCAGTCTCCAAGACTCAATTTCCCCAGTCTCTAAGACTGAACTTCCTCAGTCTCTAAGACTGAATTATAAACATAGCCTTGAAATGTGTTTTGTGCCCTATTGTTTGTAAAAATGTTTGTTCCCTGGATCTGGACATTTTGTGTATACGATGTAAACATGCTTGAAAAAATTTTCGTGAGAGCCCTATTGATCATAGTCTATACTCGAGAAAGAATCCTAGTTCGCTACGATCGAAGCTCTGATACCAAGCTGTCACACCCTGTCTTTTGCGAAAGCGTGGTTATTGGTATGACTTTCTTAATACCATAGCATTCAATCATAACAACGCAATATGATAAAAACCATAAGATGCTCATCCATTAATAAAGTTTGAAAACAACATAACATAAATTGTTTGAAACGTAGACGCCAAATTTTAAGTTACAACCACAACATGTTTAAATAAGTTCATGAAGACTCAACAAAAGACTTTAACTAAAACCAAGTTTAGAAATATGTATCCCGTCCAGGAATAGGATACATCTCCTAAACTCTACGGATGACATCCTTTATTCACGACGCTGCTTGACAAACATGCAACACCTGCCAGATCCACTTAGTTCCCTGAAATACATGTAATTTGAAAACATCAACAAAAGTTGAGCGAGTTCATGCATTTGTATGAGTATGTATAAACCTTTGTAAATAGTGTATGTATGTCTGTAAATCCCGGTATGAAAGCAAACACGGAAAAGATCATCAATGGTTTGCAAGGCCACTGATATATGTGACGGTGTAGGAAGACTCAAACCTAGCAAAGTTGTACCGGGCTTCCGGCTGGAAAACATAGTCACCCTATGGGCCACCCTGGTCCTCATGGGTGTGGGATTGCTACACCCAAATAGATCTATCACTCATGCCCCTCGGTCCTTATACGAGGATTAATGGTCCCAAGTATCTGCCCACCCATTCACATGATCTATGGTTCTTTCCTAGGCTAATCATACCAATAGTATTCGTATGTAATCCTTTTGTAACATGTATTTCACCCCCGAAGTAAATAAACAAAACAGTTTAAAGAAAAGGGGGACATGAACTCACAGTAATGCGCCTTCAGTACTGGCAACTCAAATCTCCTCAGCAAACACGACTACTACTAGCTCTATGGCTAGGGATGAATTCTTGAAGATGAAGGTGACAAAGATGGTGGATAAAATCAAGCAAAAGAGGTCCTTCAAGTTCCACAAGTTCCAAGCTCCCTTGAATGAAGTTTGAAACCCTTTTGAATGCTTGGAATATATGAGAAAGGTTGAATGAAGGTGGAGGTGGGTGTGCTTGGGGTCGGCCGAGAGCAAGAAGGAGAGGGAGAGGAAGAAGTGTGGTGAAAGTGGTGAGATGAAGTGAGGATAGTGATCTAATGGTTTGTTCTTATAACCTCCAACAAGTGATTAACCCTTGGGTCTTATGTCTTCCATAGTACAAAGCATATCTTATTAAACAATTCAATAAAATCTTCTAATTAGGCATGTGGGCTGATTACTAGCTTGTGGGGGGGGGGGTTAATTGTAAATTGTAACCATATATTTATCTTGTAATCCGAATCCAAGTATTTAGTTAGATAGGTTAGTTACTAGATATTTTAGTGGGTGTTAGGGTGTTCGGGGATCATAACTAGCTCAGAAACATTAAAACAATGCTTCTAGTACAATTTTGGTGTTTCGGGTACTGTCCGGTTGTTCGGTTAGATACCGGTTCGTTAAAGTGTCAAGTTATTCCGTTTAGTGATCTTTAAGTACCCTTTTGTGACACTTTTAATTCCCGACACTTAGGAAAGCATACAGGACCATTTAGTCATATTTTTGCATATAACTAGCTTGTTAAAAAGCTGAATTTTGCTGAAATATGCTGAATTCAGCACTTTTAGTGGGTTTTAGGCACTTTCCGGCACTTAAACTATCACTTAGTGACGCAGTTTTATGGTCCTTACTTCCCTACACACAATACTAGTGTAGTACCTTGTCTCTGGCCCTTACGGGGTCTCAAAACACTGTCTGTCTATGTACTGAACATCGTCAGCATTTTTCTGAGTTATCCGCTAACTGTGCTAACCGTGCTTTGTGTAACACTCTTGTTATTATTTTAAAGGTTTTCGTATAAATAACGAAAATAAACATGTAATTACGATTAAGTATCCTCAGAAAAATATGAGTAATTTAAAACTTTTACAACTTAAAAGTTTTCAACATAACATAAATAAGTTCGTCGTTTAAAAGTTACGACGTAATGCCGTGCGGAAGCTTTAATCTCATGTGTTCGGTTCTTCTTCGAGCTTGATCTTCATCCGGGCACTCTTGGCGATCACCTATGATCAAAACCAACTTACAAGTTAGTTTTGATAGTTAAATAATAAGTTCAAACAAGTCCCATGGGTCAAACAACAAAAAAATAACATTTTTTCAGAATTAGGGGGCGTCGCGTGACGCCTAGCCCCCTTTTCAGCAGAATGCTGCTTAACAGTTGCTGTACATTCCCAGCATAACCCGATTTCACGAAAACGAGCATAACTCTCTCGTTTTTAATCCGTTTTACCCGATTCTTTTTCCTACGCGTCTGTAATTTATTTCTCCATCTTATGGAGTTAAAATCTGACATCCGGATTAACATAATTTCAGACTTTTAAGTCTTCGGCTTACTACCCTTTTTACCATATATTGACCCGTTCATGATTTTATCACACCAACATGTTTATTTGTCTTTTAAACTCATGAAATTCATTATTTCAATATCTTCTATCATATTAATCTCAAATCACGGGTTTCTTACATAATAAAATCCCGTTTACGCTTAAATGCTTGTTTTGACCCGTTAAGGGTATTTATGTACTTTTAAGCTTAATTAACGCTCGTCCCTTGTATGCAACATAAGTCCACCCATTTATATTGAATAGTCTTCCACCACAATTATAATTGTGGTGGATTTAACGTACATAAATACTTATTCCAAATTTTATCCCTCGGATATGTCATTTTACGGCAAGACGCACTTTAAGCGTTTAACCCTAGAAAGTTTATTCCTACTACTTTTATGTGCACCCAAGGGTTGCATGGTCATAATATAAGTTTTTAAACAACCTCTAAGGGTCGTTTGCCCGGTTGACCCATCAATGGCTTTTTGGTCGATTTTAGTCCTTCAACTTGCGATGAAGGACTTTCACTAAATACTTGACCAATCATTGTACTTTTAACTATAAGACTTTATATACGTACCTGGCCCGGGTCAACAAATAGACCCGACTTATACCTTGCTTTAATTAACCAATATTATATGGCGTCGCGATTATCCAAATTGCTAATTGCTCCTGATAACACACGACTTAACAATCACATTAGTCGATATTGTTAAATGGTGTTATCATCGCCATTTGACCCGTTTGGACTATAAGACCAAAGATAAAAGCATGATTTTAAATTTCCAAATTCACTCAATTGCCCCATTTACCATAAACCATGGTTTTTATCATTTACACTTGTTCCGACTTGTGTCAATCGTGTCGGAACCCTTATTTTGGATATTACATCATTCGCATTTATAGTTTATAAAATATACACATGTCCTACAAAAGGGTGTAAGTTTTACTTACCTCGTATCCAAGCTACACTTTTCTTTTCCTTCTTGATCCATTTGACCCGCTTTCTCCCCAAGCTTCACCTAGCTTGTTAAGCGCCAACTATTATTCGTCATTCGTAAGGTGGTTAGTTTAATCATGACTTAATACGATTATTCCACCTTACGTATTTCTATATCTAATTATCATTCATCACATCGTAAGTCAGTTTGATTTTTAAAAGTCAAATGCCCATTAGTTACTAGATGCATATTCGAGTTCATCAACTAGTTTTTGCATTCTTTAATTACCCGGTAGGCGTTATCTTTAGGCCACCGTTTTAACCAAAGTTCTAACCACGTTTATCACATTTCAATCACTTTAATTAGTTCAAGCGATTATCAAAAACTAATTTATTCATTCATTCCACAAGAACAAAGGGTTATCATCTATAAGTGAGACCCATTCATCATATCACTAGGATTCATCCAAAACACCTTATATAATCAAGTTCTTCATATGAACTACTATACTAAACGATTTCATACACCAATTTATATGAACGAAATTACCAATTTCATCATAACATACAAAAACCCACTTCAAGTCATGCATGAGCTTTCACTCAAACTTATAATTTGTTCAAGTATCTTGCATCAACTATCACTTATGATGATTTCTAACACAAACATATCATCATCTTCATTATTAAGTCAAAACCCACTTAGCACATAATAGGGTAATTATTAAATCCCTAGTTTTGACAACAATTCATCAAGTTTTCTAATAGGGTTTGTTTCTAAACCAAGATATAATCACAATAACACTCATAGATTCAACATTCATTCCAGAATTTCGATTATGATTGTTCATCATAATCTCAAAGTATCACCAAATCATTCAAGTCATATCATCATATGTATGATTTTCACTTAGGGTTTAGTTCCTAAGCATGTGTACATCACTAACTTAGCCATAGCTCCTCTAATCCTTACATAATTCACGAATTATGATGCTAACTCAAATTTTGCAACTTCACGAATCATCAAATTTTTACATACCTTATGATCCCCACGACTAGGTGATCACGAATTTGTAATCATGCAGACGATTCAGGCTTGATTTGAGCTTCAATTTGGAGGATTTGTTGAACTAGGGTTTTTAACCCCTTTCTTTCTTCTCCTGCCGATTACACGCACACACACACCAAGTGTGTTGTGTTGTTTTTTTTTAATAAAACAAGTTTCCCACTTGTCCATATTAGTCCCTCATGTTTTATTTTGATCAAATGAAGCTATATCTCCCATTAGTTACTTAATCACATGCTACTAACTAGGTTAATTACTCCTAGTTACTTTAACGGGTTCGGGAAGTTATAACCCGTTATGTTTTAAGTCCCGTTAATCTGGCCTTTTTATATATACTTTGTTTTCTCAAAGTATTTATTCCCCCTTTTTATTAATATTAATTTTATTTATTTGAGTCCTAATATTTACCGGGTTAATTTTTACCACTAACGGCATTTTACCCGTCTTTACTATTAACGTGGTTTGATTACCAAACCCGTTTTTAGGATGTTACACTTTGTGCATCATGTATGTCAATAAAGTTTGCATGTGATAATGAGGTGACATTATGTAATATGTGAGGAACATGTAAGTATGATGCAGTAATCAGAAAGCAGTTTAAATCATTAATTGTTGTTCAGCACAGTCATTAAGCATTAATCAATATTAATTAATTGTACGGATACCTGGATTTATGAGGGTTGTCACAGTTACCATATCCATTAGGCTCAGTAAACATGATCATAAGCAGAAATAGATTCATTACCATATCCATTATTCCAAATTCATGTCCATGAACCATGAAACAACTCAACCCCCTTTTGTTACATATCCTCGCGCGACATAGTGTTTAAACCCTTGAATCCCAACGCTTCTCCTTACATTCCTCATCAATTCCAGAATTTGAATTCGTTAAGAAGTAATGACTGCTAACTAATTGCAAGACTGTTTGTCGGGCTTCCCATGCTCACACAGGATGATAAACAACGTTGATCTGGAATCGGAGAACCGTTGTGTATATGCTTACTGATTATCTAGGGTTTCTGTTAGGGCTAAATTTGTGTATTTGCTTACTAATTGTTGAAAAGATTTGTTGAAATCGAAGAAAAGAGTAAAAAAGATGAAATGAGCGTGATATGTCGGAAACTAAGGTTGAAAATTTGAAGAAAAGGAACGAAGAACTCGATGAGAAGATCGCAGCGGTTCAGAAGTGTGAGAGTGGAGTGGAGTTCTGAACACCATTTAAATGTACTTTCATGTCCGTATAAAAATTGTATGCTCTGGTAACCCAAACGTACTATCGCCTTTTGCTATTGCTTCATTTTTACCATGGAATGCATCCTTAAAATTGATAACAACTTTTGCATTTGTAACTGTGAATATCTTCCCTCCAAAACCACCACCTTGCGTCTTGTATTTTCTGTACCCATCCCTACGCGAATCCTAACTCTTCTCCTTACATTCCTCATCATTTCCTGAATTCGAGTTCATTAAGAAGTATGACTGCTGACTAATTGCAAGTCTGTATACGACCCGTATAAAGTTATACGGGTCGTATACAACCTTTATAATTTTTTATTCGCTCGTATACTCAATATACGAGCACTGTTTTATGTCTTGTATACAGGTCATATAACGTTATAGGACCCGTATACAATTAACCAACTTTTTTTAATTAGTATATGTGGAATTGACGAAAACGCAGTAATGTTGAGGATTTAGAACAACAAACTTTATTTGAGTTAGTTAATATTACACCAAACACAAGGGCTTTGTGATGATATCTTACAAATTGGGAACCACATATTCGTATGTTGCAGTTTGGAAAGATGGCCGAATAGCGATCATAGCCAACCTAAATCCACGAACTCCTGCGTCTTGTATTTATCATCGATGTTCTGATATCAAGAACTGTCGGAGAAGGCCCATCATTTACCATGGAATGCATCCTTAAACTAAAATCTCGTAACTGTGAATCTCTTCCCTCCAAAACCACCACCTTGTCGCGTATGGTCTCCTTGAGCCTATATTCTTGCTTAAACGATGTTCTGATATCGAGTTATACGTTCCTTGTAAAAGTTTTATGGGTCTGTTAAGAATTTGGATGATGATGACGGTTTGTTTGGGGAGAATGTTCTGGAAATTGAAGGAAAAGGACTTTGTTATGGTTTGGTAGGTTTTATTTTGAAACGTTGTGTTTAAGGTTTCTTGTTATGAAAAGTCCTTAATTAATATCCATTATCCCCTTGGTGGTTTTTGTACCCATCCCCACGTGACATGGTGTCTAGACCCTTGATTCCTAACGCTTCTCCTTACATTACTCATCATTTCCTGAATTCGAGTTCATTAAGAAGTAATGACTGGTGACTAATTGGAAGACTTTTTATCGGGCTTCCAACGCTCACACATGGTGATAAACAACGCTGATCTGGAATTGGAGAACCGTTGTGGGTGGTAGTTACACGGTCCTCTACCGCCTTGGTAGTTGTTACCATATCCATAATCCACTTTGTAGTTGTTACTATATCCATTATTTCATTACGTTAAGCTTGATCTTATATCATGTTCTGACAATTTGTAATGATGAACGGTTGAAACTGTACAATAATAATGATTCAACTGCTGCTATAGAGTCTTCCATGCTTGTTGATTGATGAACGGTTGAAACTGTACACTAATAATGATTCAATTACTGCTATTGAGTCTTCCAAGCTTGTTATTATTGAATGGGTTGAATCTGTACAATAATAATGATTCAACTATTGCTAATGAGTCTTCCATGCTTGTTGATTGTTGAACAGGTTGAAACTATACAATAATAATGATTCAACTGCTGCTATTGGGTCTTCCATGCTTGCTTTATGTTTAACAACTGGTCGTTTGTCTGAGTTTTCTTTCTCTTTAATGAAATGGGATTTTTTTCAAAGTAAAAAGAAAACTAAAACCAGTTTTCCTTGATAGTTAAAAGTCGTCTTTCGTCGGTCGGCGCAAGGGAAATTGGTGGAATCCGGGTTTTGCGGTGTTGCTGTCCACCATCTTGATTGTTGGTCAAATGAGATTTGGTGTTGAACATAGACTAT
The DNA here is from genome assembly GCF_002127325.2 of Helianthus annuus. Taxonomy (NCBI): domain Eukaryota; kingdom Viridiplantae; phylum Streptophyta; class Magnoliopsida; order Asterales; family Asteraceae; genus Helianthus; species Helianthus annuus. The sequence continues at coordinate 167,963,793 of NC_035448.2, read as the reverse complement.
TTGGATCTTGTTGATGAAAGATGAGAATGACTAGTTCTCTCTAATGTGTGATCTGGCAGTCTGTTAGTGTTCAGAACCATTACCCTACCTCATTGGAAATCCAATGAGGTAGGGTAATGTGGTCGTACGACAGAAGCTGTTCGATTTGATGGTTCTGAACACTATATAGACTGTCAGATCGAAACCCTAATATGTGAATATTAACTCAAAAAAAAAGAAATCTGATCTATACGGGCCGTATACCATTATACGGCCCATATAAAACTATCGTATATGTTGTATACGGCCAAAGTTCAGTTTAACATGGTGTATACGGGCCATATAAGGTTATACGGCTCGTATAGAATAAGATAAACTGACAAAGGCTTATGCGTAGGAACCGTATGGAATCCGTAAACTCTCGCCACACGTCAGGTTCGAACCCGGGCTTAAAGCCCCGATTCGTCCCTTCACCAGATGTCTATAAAAAATGGCCCATGCAGGAATCGAACCTACGTCTCCACTAGGGAGGACAAACCAATTAACCAATAAACCAAATTCTCAGGACTATTGTACAACTAACATGACGAACAAGTAGTGACAATAGAAATTTGTGGACACTTGGTATGAGATCAGATATGGAGAGTGCCGATAGATGAATGGATGGGAATAATCTGAATCGAAAAGAGACCAATCAAGGGAAAATGACGAATTTAATATAGGGATCTGATAGAGTTTGATTCTGATTACTAACAATTCAACTGAAATTGAGGAAAGCACAATATATTGGAATTGAAATTTATATGAAGAAGATGATACAGACTCGATTCTACACCGAAGTGTTCCCAGGGCTACGCCCTCTCTCTGTAAACAAAGCCTAACAAACTATATTTTCCTATCCCCTTCCCCAAGTAACTAATGACTCATACTTATACTATATTATTTGCACTTACCCCCCCCCCCCCCTAGAATAGACAAATGACATTTAGACTAGAAACTAGAACATGATTCCTATCATTACTCCCCCCTTCAAAAAAGTCTTGTCCTCAAGACTGGAATCAGTTAACGAGCTCCAAATTCAAACTGAGATCTCTGAAGTTGAGTCTTTAGGAGGCCGACACTGCCCGTGCACCACCCATAGTTGACTTGAAGGAACCCAAATAGGAGCTGAAATCGAAGGTGTATAACGGTCAGGTGGTTTTGGATCAGGGTCCAACTCAAACAACTTAGGTGGTAAGTCGGCTAGTCGAATGTTGAAATTACCAAGGCTCACGGACCACTGAACAACATCCTCAATGTGCTTGGTGGTAACGGGTTCTGAATGTAAGGTTGAAGACGGAAACAAAGCTGCTGGAGAAATGGTCGCACAGAACGGGCCCAGATCTGAAGAGTACCGACCCCATACAGTATCTGAGCCCAACACCCACTTAAAATCCTCCGAGATGGCCCTATCTTCACTCTTCATTATTAATTTCTTTTGGCCAAGCAGATTAACGTCAGATTCAGATTTGACGGCAGCCAATTTGACAAAAGAAGACGAGGATCGAGAAGTTAAACCTGAAGAACGATCCTTTACACGGTCGTCCAGATCTGACGATGTAATTGGAGTGATTGGAGCTACCGAGTTGCCGTGACGAACGGATGATGTGGCAAATATCGAGCCCACGGCAGCCAATTGTGAAGATGGAGGTGAAGATCGGACATCCGCACATGAAGAATTTTTTGAAATTTCTTCAAAACGGTATATTATTGCCTTCAATTAATCTGTATCAGACATCGATTTGCTTGTTGAGTGGCCATGGACAAACACATTTTCAGCAGTCGAGAAGGCCCAAGTAGCATTATCCGACCTAGATTTGGAGCCACATCCATTGTGCAGCAGCGATTTACCCAGGCGTTCTTCAGATCTGTAAACAAGCGCCTCCAGTTGAGCTAATAGAGCTGGAGAATTAGGGAGAGCTTTTTTTTGAAAGGTAGGAGAATTAGGGAGAAATGACAGAGATCTGATCAAAGGATCTTCAGAACTGCCTGAACAACGTGAATCAGTATGACTACGCCAGCGTTCCTCAGATCTGGAGACGATTGCCTCCAATTGCTCTATTAGAGATGGAGGTGGAGAGATAGACGTATGAGTCACCATGATTGAATCGCACCTTGTAGGAACAGAAACAGATGAGAAATTGGATTTAGATCAGATAGGGACCAGATCTGATTAGCAGAAACTGGAATTCGATGGAGAGCAGAGGTTAGGCAGGTCGGACCAATTATAGAGTTTGATTCTGATTACTAACAATTCAACTGAAATTGAGAAAAGCACAATATATTGGAATTGAAATTGATATGAAGAAGATGATATAGACTCGATACTAACACCGAATTGTTCCCAGGGCTACACCCTCTCTCTATAAACAGAGCCTAACAAACTACGTATTTTCCTATCCCCTTCCCCAGTTAACTAATGACTCATACTTATACTATATTATTTGCACTTACCCCCCCCCCTCCTAGAATAGACAAATGACATTTAATTAGACTAGAAACTAGAACATGATTCCTATCAGGATCACTATCTTTCACAATCCTATGCATACCATAGTCACCCCTTTCGTTCATGTCACCTGAATATGATTATTTGAATTTATATAATAAATGAATTATAGTTGAAAATATGCATAATTGATGATCTTTATTTTGTTTTGAATAAAAAATCAAGACACATCATCGGTTTGGTTTATGGAAGTAAAAAACGGATGCTCTGTGTCGCAAACAATAATTTTGGGGGTAAGACTAAGATGTTAGTAACGGTATCAAAATAATGCTCTGATCTATTATGGAATATGGAACAGCCAATGAGCTAGTGGTGGAGTGGTAAGGGAGAGACCTTGTGTCCTAAGTGACCCAAGTTCAATTCCTACCCCTAGCATATAGTTTCTGCGGCACCTGGTGATGATGGGAGACTAGGCGACTAGGCGGCGATCGCTAGTTCGATCCTTGAACTGAGCGGGTTTTACCTCACCGCACTGTCGTGCCTTCGGGCGAGTGTTCACGGGCTTTGGCCCTAGGTGAGGGTTTTCCCCAGTTCGGAAGGCGAGTGTATCCCGATGTGGTGAATTTCGCCAGTAACCCATTTGGAGGATTCGTTGTCCGTTCAAAAAATTATGGAATATGGAACACTAGAAGATATTATGATGGTTAAAATCAACAGTTGACCACTTCTAGAAAGTCAAACTGATAAGATGGCTGTGGTTTGGAGACTTGGAGGTCTAACTACTTTCAATTACATATTTTTGGAAGACTAGATGATGGGAATATGTGAAACTTTAACAGAACTCTAATAACTAGTGGGGTATCATCCGTTTTTCGCAGCAAGTTCAAAATGTAGATAAAAATAAACAAATCGCGACAAGGCATTCTAAGTGACAATAAAAAAAACAACGAAAAATTGGAACACAACCCCCCAACAGCCAGACAAATTGAACACAACTCCCATATTATGTTAACATTAGACACCGAAGGAACCCATCACCCATTTTCCCACTCTACCTTCACCATATTACCACAATTAGGAACCCGCGAGAAAAATTGGATGTCTTCTACAACTTTGTCAACAAAACGCGTTCATTGCGTGTTTCCCAAAGAATCCATAGCGTATGCGACAAGAAGTTTTACCTTCTGGTCCATTTTATTCTTTACTTTCTCCAAAACATTCGAAAAGTCTTGTATAGAGGACGATATGGCAGAGAACCGAAATTCTAACCACCATGATATACGGCTCCACACTTCTTTTGCAACCTAACATGAACATGCTTGCCTAAAACTGTTGTCTTGAATCTACAATTTGGGCGAAAACATTAACAAAATCTACAATTTTTTTGTTTATGATTCAAAAACTTAACACAAAACTTTGCTATATCTTAGGTGTATTTGAGTAATAGAGTAAGGGTATTTTAGTCTTTTTATATGCATTTAATTCTATAAACACTCTATCCATCCAAATAACCACACTAGTGTTACCTGCTTGTAATCAAGAAGCAATTTTTTAAACCATCAACAAAAGCCAGATCATTAGGGTAAACCCAATGACAAAAGGCCACTCACGTCCTTAAGTCCGCAAATGCAGACGATGCTGGTGACCTTAGCCCGACACCATTTCAGAGGAAACTTACTATCTGAATGCCCACAGTGATAAAACATCTCGCTCAACACAGAGCAATTATATTTAAGGCGCGACTCGAACCCATGACCTCTACATTGAAAGATCATGAAGCTTCCAATACATAAAAAGCTTATTGGCAAGGAGCAATTTTTTTTTACAATTATTTTTTTTATTCCTAATTTTGCATTTGTGTAAGGATTTAAAATCACACTATTTTTTAAGGACAAACACGTTACTAAAGAGCATAGATGTAATATAAAAAAGATAAGGGAGCATAGGTATAGTTGCGGTTTGGATATTTAGTCGACCATCCGAGTAACCAACTCTAATAATTAGTCTTGCAAACAGTGGCGGACCCAAGAATTTTTTTATCGGGGTGCAGAAAATTTTTAAAGATTTTAGACCCATAGGTATATAAAAAAATTTCGGTTCATATCGGGTCAGGTCATGTAAAAAAAACAAAAGTATATCAAGCTAAAATTTATATATTCATCAAAAACACGCAAAACGTCGTTATAAACATATTTAAAATGTCACCGTACGGGTTTTCATTTTTTGAAATCTTTCCAAAACATCATTTAGAGCTACTTTTCAATTTATAAATCTATCCAAAGATACAAATCGATCCATAAGTTCATAAAACAACACTAAAGTAATAAACATATGAATCACTCCATAAGTTATTGCTGCATAATTTTTAATTTTCTTTTGAAGACCTACTATTTGTCGATTACTTATGTCTTTTAACTTTTCAATTTATAAATCTATCCAAACATATAAATTGATCCATAAGTTCATAAAACAACACTAAAGTAATAAACATATGAATCACTCCATAAGTTATTGCTCCATAATTTTATCATCTCTATAACTCTATTTCTTCTAAAAAACAACATAAAACAACAATAACATTAAAAAAAACGTAGGTACCTTGCATTGTTTGGATTCTAATGAGTTTGGTGGCCGGATGTTTGCGATTTCCGACAAGAAATTGGAGTTGGATGGCTGTTGTTGGTTGTTGCGTCTTTAGGGAAGAGGATCACAGAGGCAGACGAGGTCACGAGAGAGAGCGTGAGAAACAGAATAGGAAGGGCGGTCGGGTTGGGTTATTTTATTATAGTTTAAATTTTGTTGGGTTGGGTTAAGTGGGCTTGAATTGGGCTAAATTGTTTAATAAGTGGGTTACAAACTTATAAATGATGTTATATTATTATAGTGGAGAGTTCAAATGAGAAGAAATTTTTTATAAGAAGAAAAAAGAAGAAATTTCAACCAATAGGAATGCTCTATTTTACTTCATTTAGTATAAGTATTTAATGTTACTATAAGAGTAAATTGGTAAATCTACATAGGTCATTAATTTGTAGTCTTCCTCTTTAATAGCTAACTACATTAAATATTTTGTAACTTATCTTCAAAATATATATTTTTTCAAAGAAATAAAATTAAATAATTTAAGGTGTAGGATAAATACGAGTTGTGTAGAATAAATTACGAGTTGTGTAGGATGAATTTCAAAGTGTAGGATGAATTTTGAAATATGTAAGATAACTTTTGATGTGTGTAGGCAAAAAAAGTTAGTGTGGAAGATACAAGTCTTTATGCTAATTAATTAGTTAAAAAATGATAATAAATGAGATAAGTGAAAAAACTATTTAATGTTTTACAAAATTACCCTTTGTTATTTTTCTTCTCAATTAATTTTTCTTCTCAAATGAACATTTCCCTATTATTATAAAAGCCAGTGTTTATTACAATTATTTTATGAATAAAAAATATGATTTTTTTTTTGTCTAAGGGGGCGATTGAAATTTCCAAGGGGTGCGCGTGCAAAATTCCAAGGGGTGCGGTCGAGATTTTACCAAAAAATTAACACTAAAAGTTATTTTTTTAAGGGGTGCAGCCGCTCACCCACGAGTGTGGGTAGGTCCGCCCCTGCTTGCAAACGAAAAAAAAAACAAAAAAAAAAATGAAGTTAAAACATATATACTAACGAACATGATTACCAAAACTTGCCCTTCATAAATCTACAAACTAGGCAAAACAATAAACTACAAATCTTCATTTCGAATCAAAAAACCGAACACCAAATCCGCTATAACTCATCCGCATCGACTAACACAATCTTACTAAAATTGGAAGAAATTTTTTGCCGAATCGCCTTAACCGAAAAATAAACAAACAAATACAAAAAACCCGGTTCCTCCTTCTGCTTCCTCGGAAGCAGATGAACCGGAATCTGACTCCGACACAAAGGACACGTGGACCGCGACTGGAGCCACGTGTCAACGCAACTGACATGAAAACAGTGGTGGCATTTCGGCAGCCGGCGGTACCGTTGGCCTTCAACGACGTCGTAAAGACACACCGCGCAGTAAATGGGTTTTGTGGGGGTTTGTTTAACGGTGAGGATGGGGAACTGACGGCGGTTGTGGAGGGTTTTGAGAATGTAACGGAGGAGGGTAACGGTGATGACGGTGATTAAGATGGTGGATTTGTTGGTGAGGATTATGGAGATTATTGTTGAGAAATTAGCGACGATTTGGTCGTTATTCATGACGACTGTTTTTTTAAGGTGGAGGACGGTTAGACACAAGGGTGTCTGTCCCTGTGATACTCGTGTATATATAGGACGAAAATTCTAATTGACGCTTTATTTTTTTATTATTATATTCAAAAAAATATATTATTTACTGTATAATAATAAGGGAGATTGTTTAAATGAAAACCACTTTTATTGTGAAAACTTGAAAACTAACTAAAAACAGCCTAAAAAACACACAAAATTTTTTTTTTCAATTTTTTTTTATAAAAATCGCTGGTTTTTAGATATGAAAAAAAATTGTAGTACACATACATATGTGTAGTATTACACACGTGCACTACACCAAATTTTTTTTTTTTTTTTTGAAATGTTTTTATATAAAAAAACTTGCGAAAATTATTATGCAAAAAAAAAAAAATGGTATGTTTTTTTGGCTTTTTAATTAGTTTTCGAGTTTTCACAATAACTAGTGGTTTTCATTTGAACCTTCCCCTAATGATAAGAAACAACTATTTTTAAGGACAAATTGGATTACTTAACTGTTACTTATTAGCTAATAATATATGAATAGATTTCACCAATGTTTTAAAAACCGGTTTTTAGGTCATATCCGGTGGGGCTCTAAAATGGTTCAACCGGTTAAATCGAGTTGTATTGGGCGGTTAAACCGGGTTACTAGTTAACCCTATAAATTCCATAAAACGAAAATTAATCTAAAAAATAATCCAATCTCAAGTAGGATATATTTATGTAACTTATCATAGTTTTATGGGTTATTAGATTTTATCACCCCAAACTATTGGCCATTGGCCGATGCGACCCCCAACTATGACTTTGACACCCGCCACCCGAACTTAACACTTAGTGTGTTCTGTCACCATGTTGTTAACTGATCACTAACTTTTGATCATGTTACTATAGTTTTGGGGGTGTCCTAAGATCCCTAAAACATTTCTAAGTTCCCTATGACACCCCCAAAAGTATAGTATCAGGATCAAAAGTTAGTAACCAATTAACGACGTAGTGACAGAACATGCTAAGTGCTAAGTTGGGGGTGACGGGCGTCAAAGTCATAGTTGGAGGTGGCAGCGGCCAATAGCTAATAGTTGGGGATGATAAAATCCAATAACTCTAGTTTTATCTAAAAACAACTATTTTTATTTAAACTATTAAGCATTTTAAGAATATTTTTATTAGTTATAAACAATACTGCATTGTACCAGTCGAGTAACAATTTCAACAACGATGAAATATTGGAATTGAAGACACTAGATTAATTACCAGAAATATAGAAGATCAATATTACCTTAATATTGTATTTTATTAAAATTAAGAAATCAAATCTTAAGATAATGCAAACCGGTACAACGGTTTAAACCGGTAGAACCCGATTTACCGCCGGTTCATATCGGTATTTAAAACATTGGATTTCACTCATGGATGGAAGCTTTTGATAAATGGATTTCCCTTTGGAAGGCGTCGGTTCTAGGGGGAAGGTCGGTTTTATCTATAGGGGGAAGGCTTACTCTATTGAAGGTGGTGTTAGAGTCCTTACCAACCTATTTTTTCTCTCTTTGTAAAGCTCCCGTTAGTGTGATAAAAAAGTTGGAGGCAAAAAGAAGGATGTTTTTTTGGGAGGTAACGAATATAAGAACAAAATTAATTGGATCTCTTGGAAGAAAATTACCACTCTAATCGAGGCGGGAGGCTTGGGTCTCACGCCGCTCCGAGCAGATAACATTGCGCTCCTAACGAAATGGTGGTGAAGGTATAAAACCGAGGAAACGACGTTATGGAGAAAAGTTGTGGGGGCTTTCCATTGCTCAAACCGCTCGTGGCCCATTCTACCTTTCTCTAAATCAATTTCGGGAACATGGAGTACCATCGCGAAACTGGAAAATCAACTTGCGTTTTCTGATGTGCACCTAAAAAATCTTATAAAAGGTGAGGTCGGAAAGGGTGACAAGATCCGGTTTTGGCTCGACTCGTGGCTTTTTTCGGAATCGCTTCGAGATACCTTCCCGAATCTCTTCTTGCTAGAAAAAGACAAATGCAGGTTAATCAAAGATTCTTTCGAGCTAGTCGCTGAAGACATGACATGGAATTGGAACTGGCATAGGCCTTTGAATGGGGTGGAAGAGTGCAAGCTTGCTGATTATCTCAATATGCTTGTTGATTTTCAGCCCTCGACCCAAGTGGACATGTGGATTTGGCAGGGTGCGGATAGCGAAACCTTCACAGTGTTGTCCATGAAGACTACTATCCTTAACACACGAAACCACGTTTCCGAGCCGATGTTGGACTAGAACAACTGGACCCCGAAAAAGGTTAATGTTTTTGCTTGGAGGGCGGGTCAAAATAGGCTTCCTACTTTAGCGAATTTAGAAAGGAGGAATGTCAATGTGGGCTCGACAACTTGTATGTTCTGCTCGGCTGAAGAAGAATCGGGTGAGCACCTGTTGATTGGTTGTCACTCTGTTGCCCAACTTTGGGACCGTATTCAGCCTGGTGTGGGCTAAAGCCCATCTTCGCCTTTTCGATCTTGGATCTCCTTGCAATTCATAAGACGGCTAGGTTATGCTGAAGGAAGACTAAACTGATAGGAGGGATTATTCTTTGCGCCTTATGGTGTCTGTGGAAGGCACGTAACGAGCGTGTTTTTCAGCTAAGAAAGTAGGCGTGACCAAGATTTTTGAAGATGTCAAGGCTGTCACACCCCGATTTCCACGTGTATCACCGGTGGGCCCGGTTGGGGATTACCGTGACGATGTTGGCAACAATACAGTCAAACCACACAATTATATAAATGCACAGCGGAAGCTTTAAAGATAAATATATACTTCAACCTCTGATTGTAATATCAAATGTATTACAGAAGTTGCATGTATCCACAGCGGATCAAAATAAAGATAAAATATTGTTCATTCAGATACAGCATCGAGTTTGCGAGACTATTCGTGATGCTTAGGAAGCTAATACCAGCCCATTTCGTGTAGTACCTGCACTTAATCTTTTTGGGGAAAATACGTCAGTTTACACTGGTAAATACGTTCAACTGACACATTTGAAAATGTTTATTAAAATTGATTTGAATGCACAAGGCACAAACTCTTTTATAACTTGGGAAAATTATTAAAATCTTGTGAACGTATTACATGTTCTTTTATGCGTTCAGTAGCCCGGGTCGTGCCGGGTTAAAGATTTATAGACACACCACATTGCGTAAAACCGTAGTATGAAAACCAACGGCTACGTCTTTTAATTTAATGTCGACAATATATACCGGGTGTACGCCTACACCGGGATGTCGATGGTCGTGGCCATTTCGTAAAATGATGCCAAGGATATCCGGGACAACGGTCATTAAACCCCCCAAAGGCTTTTAAGAAACAAAACTGTTTAAATGAGCCGATCATATTATTTAATTAACCACCTAAGCGATGGAAAAATATAATGCTCAATCAAGCGGTATTAACATACCGTAACCCAAGCCCATATAGGGGAAATAAGTTAAAGTATTTACCTTTGCAAGTATATTCCTTAATTTGATTAAATCACCGATAGCTTTTACTGGGGCTCCTAATCTGGAACGAAGGTTGTAATTAACCTCTTAGAATCCTAACGGGTCTTTTATATTGGCCGTAGCCTAGACCGGTGGGTTCCGTAATATAAATATGGTTTAATCGCGTGAAAGGCGAAAACCGATAATGGAATGTGATTCTGCCCTAAACAAGTTCAGAGACTTGTTTTATATGGGTTCAAGGTTCACACTCTGTATTTTGGGGTCCAAATAATATAATTTGACCCGTATCGGCTAATTTACGAAAGCTAGTTTCATATGCCGAACCGTGCGCGCAATAGGCGAAACGGTTAACCATGAGAGTCTTACGCTTATTTCCTAAGTCAATATGCCTTAAAGAGGTTGGGGTATCAATAGGATACCTTCCGTGATGCCCGTAACGAGTTTAAGTTAATATTATGCCCCGTAGGGGCTTTTCGGTCATTTTAAAGGTTTTTTAAAGAGCTTTTCGAGTTCTACAGGAAATCTGAGTTTCCCGAACAGTTTATAAAGTCTAAAATACTTTATTTATTATTTAAAATCAGTGGCAACTGGAATCGGGTCAAAAGACCTTGTAGAACTCACGTTTTGGCCGAAAATGGCATATTCGGTATTTACCGAACCGTAGCCATAACCGCAGGTTATGAGCAAGGTAAAAATTATTAAAAATCTTTAAAATTCCAATAATATTATTTTATAACAGTGGGTAAAAGTTTTGGTGACGAAATCTTGGTTTAGATGGGCGTTATGCTAATTGCGCCTTTTATTACAAAAGTTTATTTATAAATGCGCTATTTAGCATAACTCTCATTCTAAACCTCGGACTGACGTGAAACTTTAAGGACATGCTTATAATTTAGTAAGCAAGGTTATGGTCCGTTCACGTGTCCGAAATATTCGTTTTATTTTTAAAAGGTCGTTACGGTCAACTTTTAGGCGATTAACGGAAATGCGCAAAAGACTCGGATAACTCATGAACCGGTCACAGAGGCTTATACCACCATGTAACCTGGTCTTAAAAGAGTCCTAAGGCATATCTATACCTCACTAAAACGGGTCAGAACTGAAGTCAAAGCAAAAGTCAAACTTTTGCGACATTCGGCTCCGAACCGGGTCAATATAGCAAATGGTCGATTCAAACGAGCGTAAACAAGTTTATATACTTATTATCATGTTTTATGATTACCAAAACAGGTTTCATAGCATATACATTACAGATTATGTACAAAATGGCAAAACGACTTTCTGTTGACTTTTTAAGTGCACGTTTGACTCGATATTTGACATAGTTAGAGTGGTGATCAGAGGGAACCCTTTTAGGGGTTTATTAGCTACATAAATACCAACTCAAAACTACTTTTGATCCGACAATTCACTGGACCATTTGTGAATTATCGTTATGACAACCGTTAGTTACGACAGTTGAGTTTATAAGCTAAATCTATGGAAATATAAGACCAAAATGGATTTGAACGACTTACAGAAGTTGTATCTTGCTTAGAGAGCAGAGAAGAATGCTTGAGAGCTTCTTAGAATGATCAGTTGAGTGTTTTTGAGTTGTGTGAATGTTATGAGCCAAATGTGGCTATTTATAGTGAAGCATAGCACACAAGATCATCACACAACATCTACAACAGGTCATGGATGATGGGCAGGTGTCCCATAGAGCTATGGGTCGAGTATAGGGTGCCCATGCCTCATTTATTGGCGTTTTGATCATTCACAAGCTCAAAAGGCAAGAAACTACAAGCATTCTGCATCTGGGCGTCTAATGCGGCCCGCATGGGAGTTGCCATGCATTTGTACGCGGGTCGCCTGAGATTCAAACTTCAGGCGCGTATCTTAGGTGGCTCGCGGCCCGCCTCAACTTAACCCGAAACTTCACGCGGGTCGCAAGAGGTTAGATTTCCAGAAATTTTAAATCTTTTGTAATGATTATCAGAATCTGGTAATTAATAACGAAATCTTTCGTAATGATTTACCTGACCTTTCGGGTTTGAAGGGGTAACTTTGCGGTTTGGCCCTCGGTTAATTACAACTAAGGACCTCGTGTTATTTACCTGCGTCGTTAAGTCCCCGATTAGTTTATTAATTATTCGGAAAGCCTTAACTTTCATTATTGACGCTTTTAACCCTTCTTATACGAATTCGATCATAACTTTCTCGTTTCAAAACGGAACTTCGCGGAATTTATACGGTATGTTCTAATGAGCGTATAATACTGTTACAAAGCCTCGGGAGCGTTAAAGGGTCACTCAGAGGTATAATTAAACATGTTGACACAGTTAACCCCTGTAGCTTGTAATCTCTCACTTTCTTCCGCGTTTCGCTTCCGTACGATCCATGATTTATTCGTTTGAAGGTACAAGCACCATTTAGGGTTGCCATACAGTATATTTACCCTTTGTTGACATTTATAACCCTCGAATTTACATACTTTCAAGGTTTGTCAAAATTAGTCCTTTATATAATATTAATGTCACGTGTAAACTAATGACACGTGTTAACACATTATTGGACACAAAAATTCGAGGTGTTACAAAGGCCCTAAGCTTCCATTAGATTAGGAATAGATCGCCTTGTAGGGATGTTGTTTAGTCGAATTGGGTTGTGAGCCTGGTGTAATGGTCTTGTTTTGTTGTTTCATTTGTGGTCTCTAGCACCTTGCTAGCTTAATGAAAGTAGCCGTTAAAAAAGCTGATAAAAGTCTTAACCAATGAAAAGTTTTGTGACAATCTCAACTTTTAGTTTATTTTCTTTTAGCAAACTTTTTTTAACTGAGGTCTAACTTAGTTAGGTGTTGTTTGTTTTTTAAGAGGTAAAACATCTGCAGTTTGCGGACCACATCTGCAGACATTTGTAGAAGAAGAGGTGGACCAAAACTTTGCAGTCTGCAAAAAGAAGATTGTTTGCTATTTAACGTATGTAGACTTCTAAAATAAATTGGTGGTAGTGTACGGACACTGGTGGTGGGTAGTTGTGGATGTGGACGGTGGGTGGTGGACGGTGATGGTGCGTTGTGGTGTTTAACCCTTTGCAGACCTTAGAAGATCTTGAAGTGGCTGACCAAGTCTGCACCAAGAAGAGCTCGCGTAGACATTTTTTAATGAAACGTATTCGGAAAAATAAACAGCCTGCAGATGGCAATGTCTGCGCGACGCAGACAGAATAGACTGTGCAGATCTTTTTTTAGAAAAACAAACATCTCCTTAGTTTTTGTTGATTTGGATTGCCACATGAACAGTCAATGTCATCAAAACTTTGTCACATAAACAATCCACGTCAGTAAAACTTTACTAAACAGGCAGTCCACGTCCACATTATCAAAAGTTTGACTTTTTTGTCACATAGGCAGTCCACATCATTAATGCTTTGACTTTTTGCCACATAAGCAGTCCACTTCAGCAAAAAAAACTAACAAAGTTATAACTCAGTTAAAAAAACTCGTTGGAGAAAATTGATTAAAAGTTAGAACTGTCACAAAATATTCCCTTAGTTGAGACTGCTATAAGCTAGTAGATAAAAATTAAGATTTTTTAAATCTAAATTTCTTTTTTTTTAAATAATGCCATATGATTATAATTATTTTAGCAATGTCGTTTTTTTAATATTTAAAGATTAATGCAAACAAAAAAATGTGTCGTTGAGTGAAATCATGTTTGTGATAAAAAGATGCTACTGTTGTGAATACGTATGAAAATTCCAAGGAGATGTGTGAGTGATGACTGATAGTTGTTAAGTTTATTCGTTTGTCTTATTAAATATTCTGTTTTTTTTTTCGACACAGAAAAAATATTTTACTTTCAATATTATATCACTGATGTGGAACTTTTAAAAATTTAAATTTATGTACTTAATTAGATGATTTATGAAAGTTTGTTTTTCTAACAAAAATTTTATTCTACTCATACTCTTAAACTACACATTATATATTACACTTGTTCATAATAGAATTTTAAAACTCCCCTTAAATGATGTTTCTAAAGACTTTTCCTCGCTATATAAATAAAGCTTCTAAAGGGTTGTCTCCCAGTAAGTAAGTTTCATGATTGGTTTTTTTTTTTTTTTTTTCTCAAATTGATTTTTGTAGTTATAAAAATAATATTAAAACTTAATTTTCTATTTCATAACTTTATCCCTTAATAATATCCTACTACTATATAGATACTTTTTCAAAATTATAGAGAAAAATATAAGGTTTCCTTTCATTTGCATTCAACATCAACATATCTAAAATAAAGATAAAGTTTAAATAACCTACACTATATTATCTCTAAATATAATTTTGTGAGTGTATGAAATCTAGAAAAACAATAAAAAATAAGTGTTTTTGAGTAAGATAAAAGTGGAGATATTGAATCTGAAGTGAGAGGTTGTAAAACAATATATATTGTTTAAAAAGAAATATGTATTTTGGTTAAGTTATAGAGATTGAGAACCTAATATAATTGTTCTTAACAATACAACTTTTTATAATAGTCTTTTTTTATTTGTGAATAAAAAAAAGAAAATGTATCTTTGAGTGAAATTATCCTTTTTGTGATCAAAAGACGCTACTCGTTGATGAATATAGAAACAAATGATTAAACATAGCTTTTGGGGGCGATTTTGTTAATTACATTACAATCTAAAAATATATATACTCATTGTTTGTTAGTTTTTAGTCTATTCTAAATACATGATACAAATATAACCAGTGACGTCTTTAAGAATTTATATACTATGTTTGAGCTCGAAAATGTGTTCTTTCGTAATGTTTTATTATTGATATTTTTTAAAATCAAATGGGTATTTGGCTCACTAAACCTAATGTCAATGAGCTAACTTCTAAACAATAAAAAATGTTTTGTAAATGGGTTTATCTTGGAGTTGGTATGTGTATACTATTTTAAAAAAAAAATTAACATATATATATCGGAATTTAAAAAACAACACGTACCCTTCGCAATTACGGGCCCTATTTGTTGGTCCTCCCCGCACACTGTCGTCACCGCCTTTGAATATAACATTTTTTTAGAACTACAAAAGCTGGAATTTAATAAATAAAAAAGTTATTAGGCCGTACACGTTTTTTTCCTTCTTTTTGGACCTTTGTTTTTGTATTCAATATAGTGCGTGCGTTACGGGTTAGAAAACAAAATAGAAAAAGATAGTTTGGGTCTTCCACAAGTCATACAAGCCAAGTGTTGATTAATCTAGAAGCTTTCCACTTTCTTCTAAGATAAGATGATAGGAATCTAAATAAATAAAAAAATCGTTATTATAATCTGTACATGATAAATAAGTCTTTCTTACATTAATTGTCACAATTTTTGTGACCTTAAGATTATTTTTATTCTTTTATTTTCAATATTACTGTTTTGTTACTTAAAATTAATTTCAATCATAGCATATTAAGGGTTTGTTTGGTATGGCGTAATGGAATAGACGGGTGAATGGAATGTACGAGGTAATAGAATGGACGATGTAATGGAATGGATCATTACCATTCCATGTCTTGTTTGGTTACCATATGAGAATAAAATGAATCATTATTTTGTGTTGTTTGGCGGAGGTGGGTGACGACTGGGGTGGAGGTGGGTGGTGGCGGGAGACAGCTGGGGTGGAGGTGGGTGGTGGTGGTGGCGGAAGTGGGTGACGGCGGCGATGGTAGTCACGGCGGTAGCTATGGCAGTAGTGGTGTCGGCCGTGAGTGAGTTATTAAAACCAATAAGAATATTAATAATAATTGTAATAATAATAATAATAATAATAATAATAATAATAATAATAATATATCTTTTCATTCCTTGAAGGAATGAAAAAAAAAACACCACCTTACCAAGGAATGAAAATTATTATATTTGGAAGGTTTTCATTTCTTGTGGAATGCTCAATTCCATTACCACTTGACAACAAAACATGTTTCTTTTCATTCCAATAGAATTGATCATTCCATTCCGTCTTCTATTCTTTCGTACCAAACGCTACCTAAAAGTAGGGGTGTAAACGAGCCGAGTCGAGCCCGAGCTCGACTAGGCTCGAGCTCGAGCTCGTTTAACATATGAAAGCTCGAGCTCGAGCTCGGCTCGATTTGAACTTTA
Source organism: Helianthus annuus (assembly GCF_002127325.2). Lineage (NCBI taxonomy): Eukaryota > Viridiplantae > Streptophyta > Magnoliopsida > Asterales > Asteraceae > Helianthus > Helianthus annuus. The sequence continues at coordinate 167,947,471 of NC_035448.2, read as the reverse complement.
TTTCTAAAGTTCGAGCTCGACTCGAAGGTAATTTTTCAAGCTCGAGCTCGACTCGAAGGTAATTTTTCAAGCTCGAGCTCGGCTCGGGTTCGACTCGTTTAGTATTTATTAATTAATTTATATTAATTATAATTATTATTATACATATAATTAAGTTATTTTTTATATTTATATAAACGGTAATTATTATTATTATTATTATTATTATTATTATTATATAAATATATGTTTAATATATTAATAAAAAATATATAAACAGAAAGCTCGTTTAGGCTCGCGAGCCGGCACGAGCTCGATAAGCGAAGCTCGGGCTCATTTACCAAACGAGCTTGATTTTTAGGATCGGGCTCGAGCTTGAGCTCGTTTAAGCTCAGCTCGTTCGAGCTTTTTTTTTCGAGCCGAGCTCGAGTAACTCACGAGTAGCTCGGCTCGTTTGCAACCCTATCTAAAAGCATTGTTTTATTTCATAAAATTTTATTAATATTTACTTTATTCAACTGTGTAATATGGATTTTTAGTTAAAAAAATATATAAACTTAAAGGTTTGTCATAACCAATGATAAACGTAAAGCATATGCCAATTCTTTGCAACTTGATTGATACAATATTATATTTTATAAATTCGAGATATTTGTGAAAATTACAATAAGTTGTTTAAATGTCTTGTCAAATTACCATCAGGCTTTTAAGACTAAGTTGGGTTAATAATATTCCTATTGTGAAAATTACTAGAGGGTATGGAGAGTTCCATTCTCAAGAGGATGGGTTGTCACGTCGGTGCCACGTAGAAGTGGCTTGGAGTGGATGGACCTACGGGAGTGGGGGATGAACCTCTTTATGTATATATATGTATGTATGTATAGGTATATGTGAGAGGCAAGAGGAGAAAGGAGACCCGGCTACCCCAGCTGTGGGGTGCCGGTTGTGCCGAGCCGAGCCGAGCCCAGGGGGGCGGTGTGGGGGACCGGCGCCGGTCCTAGCCGGGCCTCAGCCGGCCCCCATACCCTTTAGTCTTATCGGTAATGGTATCTTTAAAAAAAGGCTTCAATTATTCTTACACATATTTTTCATCTTTATATATTATTCTTACATCATTTTTCACTCTCTCTTTATATATGGAGCACCTAACTTAAGGAGGTCAAGGGTTCAAGTACACGAGAAGTAAAAAATAAAATTTGTCGTTCAAAAAAAAGAGGGGAGATGTGTGTGAATATTAACTCCCTTTAAAAAATCTATAAAAATGGGTACCGGTATCAAAAATGTTTGATACAAGACGATACAATACCAGTATTTGAAGGTTAATAAAAGTACCATACCGAACCAAAAGTACCAATCCTGGAAACATCAAAATTGGGTATCGCATCAATACACAAAACCTAGAGAGAGAAACGTGAGGTTTATGTGTGTGAGGGGGAGAGAGAGATTGTGAGTGGAGAGAAAGAGATTTTATATTAAATGTTCTTTTTTTTATTAAAAGGGTAAAAAGACTAATTTACTCTCATGTAGGGTCTATATAACATGATTTAATGTTGAATTTTAATTAGGTTAGTGCAAAAGGATAAAACGTACAATATTTTGAAACATAAAGTACAAATCTCATCAATTTTAACATCAAAGAAAATCGTCTGAAATTGAATATATAATTAAAAGAAAAAACTTGTAATTTACTCTTACATACTCATTCCATCATAAAATAACCATCTATCTAGATAATAAAAACACATTAGTTTGAAATGGTTATAATTTATATATTTTGAATATTATTAAATAATTTTCTTTGAATTATATGATAGTAAGATTAATTACAGGTGACATGATAAAGGTAATCAATCATGCCCGTTTTTCAACAAAAGTGGATAATATTTAAGGACATATTAAAATAATAGAATTAACAATAATATTGAGACAAACGATGTATAAATAGCACGTATCCAATCCCATTTTTGCCACCTTTCATAAAAAATAATCAATAAATAGTGTTGGCCACCAAATGTTCTGACCCGTTACCTTATATATGTAAAAAACATCGTCTCTCCCCCTTGATTCAGAACAATTTATAACTTCGAACGGTAAAAACCGGTCTAAGTTCTTTTAATATTGAAATAGAACTTTTACAACTCATTTCGGAATTAAAGAACGTTTTGTCGAATGCTATAGAAGTTGACGGCTTCTGATCCGTCTTTACCAAAGTCGGTCCTTAGATGGTTTTGATTAGTGGTGGACCTACCTTATAATAAGGGGTAGCCTCCGCTACCTCTTGACACTCCGACGGTAGTGTAAATTTAAAAAAAAATACGTTTTTTGACGTTTTTTCAATTTCGTTACCCTTTTTTTTTAAACGTTACCCCTATAAAAAAATTTTGGATTCGCCAGTGTTTTTTTATCATGTGGGGTTGTTGTTTAAGAGCCACATTCATGAAGTCAAAGGCTATACTTCTAACTAGGGCCTAGGCAAGGTCCATTGGGTTTAGGTCAATACGTATTAACCCATAACTCACGTAATCAAGAAAACGCATTTATACATGTTGCTGGATTACAAAAATCATAAACAACGATGGTGGTGCTTCTTAATTTAAAAAGATGATTTGATCCATTCTTCTAAAATAATAAAAAGGTGAATTCAAATTTAGGTGAATGTGTTTTTTAAAGGTGGTGGTTGTGCTTTTAAATTAAGAAAAAAATATAAATGGTGGTGGTGATCAGTCTGAATTCCAGATCTCTTAGCTCAAAATTAAAATAAAAAATCGTTCTATTTTTTTTGAGTTTGTTGATTTTTCGCCTTGAATTCCCATCCACGGAATTCCCTTCCTTGGGACTATATTATGTAAGGGTAGGAGGGGTGGTTCACTAGTGATAGTTTCTATCACTCCAACTATCCAATAAAAACATGCCATGTCATCAACCAAATTTCTATCACTAGTGATAGAAATGTACGAGGGGTGGAATCACTAGTGATGGAATTCTATCACTCCCAAACTTTTTTTAATTTTCATTTTAAAATTACAAATTTCACTAATTTTTTTAATTTTTTATTTTAAATTAGAAATTAACAATAAAACACTAAAATTAAAAATTTCATTAAATTTAAAACATACTACTTCAATTTAACATACTAGAAACATACAATTTAAAAAAAAAAACCTACTCCTCGTCCGAATCCGGAAACTCCAAACCTAGAGAACCTACTAGTTCGATTAAATCGAATCTCAACCGAAAGTGAGTTTCTTCGTTACGCAATTGTAAATGGATATCTTGTGGAACTTGAACTTGTGTAGGAGGATCCGGCACCCAATCCGGGGATATTGCACGTCCGTTGTAACACCTCGAAAAATTTCGTCCAATAATGTCTTGACACGTGTCATAAGGTTCCGGTATGTGAAAATGAACTTTAGAGGGACTAAAAGTGACAAACAGTGAAAACCATGGAACGTAAGGGTCCAAAGTGTCAACAATGGATAAATAGACTCTATGACAACCCCACATAATGTTCATAACCTTAAACGGGTGGTTCATGGATCATACGACGCGGAAATTGCATAAAAGTGAAGTATTACAAACTATAGGGGCCAAAAGTGTCAACATGTTTAATTTATACCTCTGAGTGAACTTTTGGCAGACCCGAAGCTTTGAGAAGCTAAAATATACTCACTAGAATATGTGGTTAAAATTTCGTGAAGTTTCGTCAACGTATGAGAAAGTTATGGCCAAAACCGCACTTGAGGGGTTAAAAGCGTCAACGTCGAATTTCATGGCTTTTCGGTTGAGCGCAAAGTTATCCGAGGACATTACCATGTTGGTAAATGTCCTAAGGTTCCTAGAAACCAAGTTTGGGGGTTTACGGGTCAAGATAAGTAGCCGAATCATCGCAACCAAAGTACAGGGGCCAAACATGCAACAAATGGGCGAAGTTTGGAACTGCTGACCCAAGGCGCCCGCCTGAGGTCCTACGCGGGCCGCGACCCAGCGCCCAGCGACAGAATTCGCGAACTGGGCTGATTTGGGTCCGATTTTGGGTGCATTCCAGCTGTTTTCACCTCCCTTGAGCTCCAATAGACGTCCATGCATGCCTAGGCCACAGTAACCTCCTTGCAAACATCCAAATTCAGCTTTAAATCTGATCCAAAGCTCATTTTACTAAACACTTGTGTTGTGAACAAGAACTTCCAAACTTGCAAAAGCTCTCAAGCATCTCTGGAGCATTTCTGGACATCAAGGCCGATTTCTAGTGTTAGCTTAACATCAATAGGACCTTGGTAAGCTTCTAATTCGATCTCTAATCCATTCTTGCTTTGATTATTGCTAAAAGTCAAACTGTTTGATCATACACTTTGACTTTCTGATTAAACAAGTTTCAATCAGTCATTTCTCGAATTGAAACCAGATTTATGTTGGTATTTATGTGGGAAACAAACCCTCTAAAGGGTATTATCTGAATCCCACTATATGCATGCTAATTGTCGAGTCAAACATGTTTCTAAAAAGTCAACAGAAGTGATTTTTGCAAAAATAAGCTTGAATGTTAATATATTAGACATGCAATCTGTTTGATCATCATAAATAACTTGTAATACATATAAGAATGTGTTTTATCATCATCAACTCGACAATCTATAGTATAAATACGAATCGGGACCGAAAGCCCTATAAAACGACTATTTCGTAGACTATCGATTCGGATTCGTACATGCATGTTTGAAATCTGTATTGGAAAGTATTTTTGACCATTTTTATTTTGGTAAAACTTTCTGGAATTTTGTTGTTTGGATCTATACTTAGCCGATTAAATTGCATGTTTCCGATTATGCTTAAAAGTTGACTATTTTGCCCTTTTTGATATAAAACGTGATTTTTGGAAAAGTGAAAGGATAGAAATCTTCATTTCTAATGTATAAACTTGCACCGAAAATTTCGGATCAGTTGGTGGTCCAGATTGTGAGTTATGGCCATTAGCGTAAAACTATATTATAAATTTACATAAACGGCCCTTTTCGCGTAGAACCTGTTTCTGGCCACATTTTGATACGAAACTTTTTACCAACAGATGTAATATAATATTTTGGGATTTTAGATGATTTTTATTTAATTTTTGGCTGATCGTATCTTGGATCGCTTAATTATTTCGGCTTATGTCGGTTTTGACCGTTTTAGCCATAAAATGAGTTTTACACATTCTTTTGACCCGAAACCTTTTCCTACTGATTTTATATGTTAAATAAATTATTTTGAGCCTTCTGGAAATATAAAAATCTCAGCTTTCATATATAAACCCGGAAACGGCTCTAAATCGCATATTTAGCGTTTTAAGCGCATAGTAAGCGTTATACTTGTTTTAAACCTATAAGAGTTATACCTACTGAAGTAAATTGCATATTTTCGTATAATAACAGTAGGTATAATATTTTGAACTCAGGTTTCCAGTTTTGGCAGTTTTAGCCCTTGTGAAATTACTAAAATACCCCTACGGTGCATAGTTGGTTTTAAATGATAAATTTGATATATGGGTCATACCCTACTGTTATAACATGTTAAACTAAGTATATTTACTGTATAAACCAGACCCGAAACTCAGATTTCTAATTTGACTCTTTTATAATCTTTTAAATGACCAAAAGGCCCTTCTAAGGCATAAATTGAGTTTAAAATTATTCCGGGCAATATAGAACATAACTTACTGATGTTATATCATATTTAAAGCGTATTATCTCAGGAAACTTGCATTTGACTCTTTTGGCTACCCGTAACGCCCTTTTTGCGTTCGGTTCGGTTTACGTAACTAGTTTGCGTAAATTGACCGAAACGGGTCAAACGTTATCATTTTTATCTCAAAATCCAGAATGTATTTAGTATACCCATATTATACAAGTGTTCAAACTTGTCGGGTCTAAATCACATTCTATCCGGTCTTTCGCTTAATCGTGCGTAAACCGTATCGTTCTTAAAACTAACCGGTCAAGCTTAGGCTTAAATAAAAGACCCGTTAGAAATCTAATAGGTTATTATAAACCTTTGTTCCAGATTAGGAGGCCCAGTAAAAGCTACCACACTTACCGATTGTGTTACATACTTGCTCAGGTAAATACATTTTGACTTATTTTCCCTATACGGGCTTGGGGTACGGTATTTAAAATACCGCTTGATCGGGCGCACAAGTCCTGCGCCTTATAGGTGTACAGTCTTGAATAGCTTGTGCGACTCGTTTAAACAGTCTTGTCTTACTTTAGGCTTTGGGGGGTTATTGACCGTGTCCCGGATATCCTTGGCATTATCTTACGAGATGGCCACGACCAGAGCACGGGGTGTAGGCGTACACTCGGCGTGTATAACTCTTTAATGTGGTGTGTCATTTAATCTTTAGCCCGGACAGTAGATCCCGGGCCACCAAAGATACGAGTGCATGTAAATCGTTCACAAGTTTATATTACATAATTATCCCAAGTTAATAAAAATATTTATGCCTTGTGCATTTAAATCAATTTTCAATCATTTTCAAAATGAGTCAGTCGATTTGTATTTACCAGTGTAAACTGACGTATTTTTCCCAAAAGGTTAAGTGCAGGTACTATACGAAATAAGCTGGCTGTTTCCTAAGAGCGTCCACTATAGTCTCGCAAGCTCGGACGACAAATATCTGTTGAACAATTTTTATCTTATTTTATTTGATCCGCCTGTGGATCCGTTTCAACTACTTATGATGTTTATTATGTCATTTTATTTAAAGTTGAAATGTATCTATTCTGCTTCCGCTGTGCATTATTATATTGTGTTGTTTGTCTATGACGATGCCAACTACGTCACTGTACCCCACACCGGGCCCACCGGTGACACGTGGAAATCGGGGGTGTGACAGGTTGGTATCAGAGCCAACGCTGAGTGAATTAAACACTAGTCCTTTGTGTTTAATCTCAGTTACACAATTGCACAATCCTCGATTTTCGAGTCTAGACAAAGAACTTAGGAAATGTTCAACATTTCGTTTATTTTATTTTATTTTTAATTATTATCATTGTCTTATATATTCTGTTGTGCAACTTGTTTGAATTTTGACAGGATCATTATGCCGCCACGGATGAGAGGTCGAGGAGGATTCGCTACATCTCACGACCATGAGGCAGGACCCTCACACAGACGAGCTCCGTCAGCTACGCACCACACTGCAGCCAATGATCTTTGGGGATCATTCGCCGAGCCGGCTAGACACTCGGTGTCTATGAGCACTTCGCCATCACTACCCCAATCATTTGGGCCCCACTCGGAGAATGGGCCCCATGGTTCTCATGGATCTTACATACCGCTCCATCAGTCACCTCACCAATACCCAGCACCAGTTTACCAGGGTCTGTATAACCCTGATGCTTTTGTGGATGAGCCAGTGGGTCATAACCCACTAGGACCGGAGGACCACTTTCCTGGTGATCACGAGATGGAAGTTGATGAAGACACGGACCCTTCACTGCCACCGTCAGGTACGCCCAACCATCCCATCGAGATATCGGATGGGTCACCATTTAGGGGATCACCCTACAATGGTGTTGACAGCTTTCAGGAGAGGTTTCGGCAGCACGATTGGTATTACACCCCCAGCCGCCACAACTCTCTGATGCTCCAGTCTCACCATGGATCGTCGGTGCACTCGCAGCACCACTCTCAGCAGCAGCAGCTTCAGCAGCAGCCGCCTCTGCAGCAGGACCTATCTGAGGCCCTATGGCGCGACGTGATCACTCCGTCGCCACCGCCGCCACCAGTTTTACCTCCTCCGCCTCAGAGGCCCAGGAGGAACGCGCGTATGTCTACGCGCGGAGGGATTCGCATAGGCACCCCTCCCCATGTTGGTAGCAGCCGCTACACGCCTCTTCACGAGGAGTCCGAGACGGGAGAGTCTCCGCATCCCGTATCGGAGGTCACTTCAGTACCGATCCCGCCTCTGCCGCCGCAGAACTACGGAGAGCCGATTCCGGCTTATGCTAGTGCAGCCCAGTTTAACCCGTTCGAGCAGGTTTTCCCTCAGGGTTACGATTACACCGGAGACCCTTATTGGCAAGCTGTAAACTACAGCTCACTCCCACCTAGTGGTCCATTTGGAGACACTTGGACTGCTGGGCAGTCTACTTTTGGTTACCCTCCGGGTTACCAGCAGCCACAGCCACCGCAGCCGCAGCAGTACCAGCCACCGCCACCGGCGCCTATGATGTCGCCGCCGCAGGTTCAAGAAATCCTGCATGGGATTAACAGTATGCGACGTGAGTTGCAACACGAGATGCGAGCTGATCGACGACGCAACAGTGGTATGTTCAAGAAGGTGTTTGACTTACTCAAGGGTAAGAGTAAGAAGGATCATTGAATCCTTTGATTGTTATCTCACTACTCATGTCCCTGCGTGGACATCTATTCTGTACTTTACCCCTGCGTGGGTATATTTCCCTTATTCTACCCCTGCGAGGGTATGTTGTTCTGTTAACCCCTGCGTGGGTTTGTTTTATTTTATTTGTTGTTGTTGTTAGTTGTTTAGCCCCTGCGCGGGCATGTTATTCGTGTTATTTGAATTAAAGTCCCGTTTAGGGCAAAGATGTACTAGTACTTTATTTGAAATTTGAAATGGTTAATCGGAATTTCTCATTTTTATTTATATGCATGAATATAATATTTAAATAATGGAAAATATCAATTTTTATTTGATTTGCCATTTATAAGAATCTTAGTAAGGTATAACCTAGCTTGAATGCCTTATTAACAGGCCTGGCCCTGATGGTAAAACCTGGTTGAAAAGATTCAACTCCCTGTTAACATCTGAAAACATGTTAACATTCCTGGCTAAGCGTGATCGGTAGAATCACACAAGCCACCCTTTTTAATAAATTATCTACAGATTATATCTGTATACAAGTCTATTAATGACTTGATACCTACGGGTTATGACTATGTCATATAGTGGCAGTTGTGGTTTATGACTCCCTGTCTAGTAAAGGATTATTTGGTTAATTATACAATTTATAATCCTATGAAAATCTAAATTTATAATTTAGTAATTGTCCATGTGACTAGGCCAATGGTGCCAATATATATATATTTTCATTCCTTGATTGCTAATAAGAGCCTGAATGAAATTATTAAATTAACTGCTAAGGTTCTTGATACCATGGTTAATAAATCGTCTAGAACGATCATACTGTTAGGTTTCTAAATAGACCTTGTCCTTTATTGTAGCTTAAAGCTACAATGGCCAAATCGGAGGAGACCAACTGTCACACCCCAACCAATGGCGGAAACATCGGGATGAGACGAAGTGTGGAGATTGCTAGAGACATCATAACGCTATTTGTGACAATATTTTAATAATCCGATTTCATTTCATAAAGTAAATTGTCAACATTACAAGAAATTCAAATACAACAAGTTCAAAAGAAGTACATAACAACACAAGCAAAGTTGATACAACATATTAAACCTAAACGTCTAAATGTGTATCTAGGCATCAACGCTACTTCTTTTCATAGCATCATCATCATCAACCTGTAACATGTTTAAAATACAATTCAATGCAAAAGCAAAGGCGAGTATACAAGTTTGGTACATACATAGCATAAGATAAAAGTGTGAACAATTCCTCATAGCAAGCATGCGATTCAAGATAAACATTAAATATGGCATGTGTATAACATATCAAACCAAGAAAACGCAACTTGCTCATGACATAACCAAAGTTTCAGTAGAGGCGGGTCGTTAATCCTATAGCGCTACATATGTCAAGGTTTGGCTCGTACGAAGTTAATGATAAGTTCAACACATAAGAATCACCCAAATTTAAAGTATCAAGCTATCACATATACAAGCATTGTTATAGGAATGTTCGTGTGTTTAGACAAAAGTTCATGTGTAAGTTTCAATAGGTAAACATGTTACACCCCAAAAGTGGTAAAAGTAAAAGGGGGAAATACGAGTATACTCACAAAGTTTGCATATGTTTTCCGATTATCCAATTGTTGACGAGTAGAGATTTAGAGTCCGAATGTATAAGGGTTAAGGTTCAAGTATGTTTAGAGTCGAGATTCGGTGTTTAAAACAACATAAAAATAAGATATGAGAATAACATGGAAAATAATCATTTAGTACATATGATGCTTGTTCTTGACACTAGGAAACTCGAAGGAGTTTAGATGTTTTCATGGAACAAGGTTCCATTAGAATCGTGACAAGTTATCATAGTCTAGGATGATGTAATCTAGTACCCCGACATATGAACACTAGTTCATCATCAAAGATTCGATTATTCGAATAATATATTTAGGTTATATAATATATGTCCAATAGTTCAAGCATGAGGTAGAAGATTAAAATCTTCATTTTGGTACCTCTAAATGTCATAGAAGTCATGTAGGAGGTAGGAAGATCAAGTCTTCCATTTAGGCACCTCTATGTGTTCACCACTACACTTGATGTAAAAAAAACAACCAAGGAGGGTCATGAACATACAATAAAGAATAAGAAATATACACACTAACTAATAGAAATCATCAAATCATGTGAGGATTGTATGTTTGAACAACCCAAGTTGTTCCATAATCACTCATGTCTCAAAGACAAAGTTTCACATGACTTGTGGGTTAAAAACCCTAAACAAAACACCAAGTTTATGAGGTTTAATCCTCTGATTTTAAATGTCTCAACCTTGTTTTTAAGCTTAACCAACCATGGGATAAGTTGTAAGCATTAGGACATAGGTATGAGATGTGTTAGACACAAGTTGCATAGGTTTAAACAAGTTTTTGATGAACATAAAAACAAACAGAAAGTTTATGGACTATTTCGGGGCATTTCCAGGTCTGATTTCTCCAAGGAGAAGTCTAGGAATCGAACCCCATGGTTATACAAGCAAGTAGGAAAAAGAATCGAGTGAATCGGATAAGAATTGAGTGAGTTATGCTCATTTTCGTGAAGGGGTGTCAATCTACTCGAACCCTTGCTTTCAGCTACGGTTTGGTGGATGTTTTGTGAGTTTTTAGGGTTGCAAAAGTGGTAGGGAGGCTGGTTATAAGTGGTATTTATAGGGGGAAGGATTAGGGTTTCAATGGGTTGGGCTTTGGAAGTGTTTAGAAGGGGTTACACCTTGAAACTAGCCCACAAAACCCAACTATATGGGGCTGAATTTTGTTGAATTGGGGCTGCCATATTTCTTTATTTTTTTTTATTTTTAGAGCATTATAATGAGTGATTTTGTTAATTAAGTTGTGTAATAATATGCAACAATGTTTCCCCTAACTTGTAACAAGGTGAAATATGAAATAAAACATGATTTAACTAGGTAAAAAGTGTAATGTACAAGTTTTATTTACGAAGCAAGTTCCGTATTTTACAATGATTACGATGAAAGAATGGTTATAAGAACACAAGCTTTCCAAAGATAGAATTTCACGTAAGGTTTCTAAATGTAGGAAGTTTGAAAACGCAGGGCGTTACAGTCTCCCATCCTTTAGGAAATTTCGTCCCGAAATTTATTCAAGAGGAAGGCTTAAAAGAGTTTTTGGCATAAAGGTGATCATTAAGAATTGAAACTTGGGAAGTTTGAAAGTTTTGAAAAGTACCAAATTTTGGAGAACGTCAAGGTAGATTTGCAAGGGGAAGTTTTTAAGGATAGTGTAAAAAAAATCATACTTTCGTAAAACCTGTTTATTGAGAGGAACGAAAAGGTTTGTTACTTTAAATAAAGCAATAGAGGTATACTAAGTATAGTTTCACAAGAATCAAGAATAGGGAGGCTATTTTATAGGTAACGAGGTAAGTTAGGACTCAAATGTTTAAACAAGCTGGATTGCGAACGAGTTTTGTATAAAATAATACGAGTATAGAATGAACGAATGACTCTTAAAGAGTACAAGTATGTGAATAGCATAAGTGTTGGATAGATGAACATAGTGTGTTAAGGATGAAGTCTCGTCATGAATAATCGGATATAATGCGTTTGTGAGTTGCGTGAAGTTGTATTAGGTCCAAAAGGTCTGCAACACACTGAATTTCTCATGGCACGTTTTACGAAAGTTTGGTAACATGGTGAAAACACTTATATATAGGAAGTACCAGCGGCGTATCCACCATGTTTTAACCACATTACGTCCGTTTCGTTACTCGGGGTCATGTTACGTTCCGTGTCTTACCATACACAGTAGTACACTCTATGGTTCTCATACGCCTATCACTATAATCCCGTGTGCACCCGCGATTATACTGATCGTCGCATGATCCACATAGCTTGTACTAGTTATGTATGAATCAAGGTATACATGAATTTGAAAATAAGAATGTGTACGTAGAAGAATGTCGTATGTAAGCATGTTTATGTTTAAGCATGTATGGGACCCACGTAAGCGAATCCCTCGGATTACGCTCGCGTATAGGTACGAATGTATGAATCATGAGTAAGGATGAAAGTATGAGCATAAGTTCAAGTATGAATAAGCATGTATGTATGAGCATAAACATAAAACGTGTAAGTTGTATGTGTACAAGTAGAAGCGTAAAACGTATAAGTAGTATGTGTATGAGTACAAGCATAAAACGTATGAACATAGGTGTAGGAATGAAAAATAAATATTGCGTATATGGTGTACGTTGAGACATTGCGGAGAAAAAAAAGTTAAGTATGTAGATACGAACGATATAAATGATGTTATCGCGAGATATCGTCTAAAATGTGTATGATGATGTGCATGTATAGTTGTTTAAACAAAACGTTGAGTTTGTCGAATCAAAATTAGATTGAGCTTGGTTTGAAAGGTAGAATATAGTTTGTATATGTAAAGGAACATAAAGTACTCATTGGTCATGCTTAACGTATTTTGTAATGATTGAAATGCTACTTTTGTTTAAAAAAAAAAAGAAGTTCACGTATGTTGAAAATTGTCGGTCCCCATGAAGTCTTCTAGCCCACGTGTTTTGAAATTTGGATGACGAGTTAAGCGTTGTAGAGAAGGTTTTTTTTTTTTTTTTTTTTTTTTTTTTTTTTTTTTTTATAACGGGTTTGTTTCATTTGCATCAAAACATGAAAATTTTGGACTTTGAAAGTTCTTGTGAAAACGTCGACCCTTAGAAAAGAAATTTAGTAAAAGAACTTAGTGATTGTTTAAAAATAATTTTAACAAAGGATTTATTGATGTTGGAAAGAGTATTTGGTAAACGGTCATATAACATCTATGAGGTCTTATAAGTAATTGAGAAAGGTTAGTTTGATTTCGATTAAGAGTGGAAGTCTCTAGTATGATGATATAATGTGAACGTGTTTCAGTTAATAAATCAGATGTGAAGTTCATGGGCAAGAGATTCATTAGACCGATTAAATTGATAGGTAGCATTTCGTAAGGTTTGGAAATTCGTGTAGTAAAACGGTAAAGACATGATTAAGAATCTCGTGTATATGATTTGAGTGAAAATGGATGGTAGAATAAGAAGTACGTTTGATAAACAATGTATTTTGAAATCGGTATAAGTAGGTATTTTGAATAATGATAAATGATTTAGGTATAAAACATGATCGGGTTTGCATAATAAAATATTTTGAAAGATAAGTTTTGGGTAACGGTCACCTAAGTAAGGGAATCACCCCTAACCCGTTGGTGAAGTCGTTTTAAGGGAAGAGGGGTGGAGTCAATCGTCAAGGTAAGGAAGTCACTCCAATCTCGATGATACATCTCCACTAGTTGTTACAAGGAATATGAATTTAAATTATATGAAAATCATGCGTATATAAGTGCATCGAAAAGGTTCGATATGTTGTGCGTGTGAAAAGAGAAATCAAAGGTAAACTCGAGGTTGAAAGATCGCATCGTATAAAATGAACAATAGAAACACATGTTTGACCAAAGTTTGGAGTGTTCCAAAACGGAACTTTGACTAACCAAAGTGGTCGAAAAGTCTTTTGAATTTGAGGAGCATGTTTTGGCCTAATAGGTAAAATACTCTCGCCGACAAGTCGGTTAACGGTATTTACCCTTCCGGTTACTACATGTCCCAAATCAATCGAAATTTCGAGACTTGGCGTGATTTATGAAAAAAAATGCCAAGGAGTGGAACTAGTCGACAAGGTGCGGGTTTCACCCCTAACTTGACGATTTCGTATCCTAAGTGTGGTTGGTACTCGTCGGGTCAAAATTTAATTTCGACGTGTTGACGAGGGTCCACTAGAACTTGAAATTTGAGATTTACCATTAAGATGTGGATTTCACTCCTAGCTTAATCGCGATATCTCGTGTAAAAAAAAAAGAATAGGTAGATTGAGAGTCGTTCACTAAATTGTGGGTTTCACGCCTATTTTGGTGAATTCGTCTCATTTGTACAATATGAGTGTTGTCGGATTTAGAATAATCAAGTAAAATGCATGAGGGAAGTGTGTGTTGAAGGAAATACACAAGCAAGTATAAACACATAAGAAAGCATATCAAGAATGGTACTTAAATAATGAAATGATAAAACAAGTGTTAACACATAATAGAACAAGCTTTAATGCGTACGAATAACATGTCAAATATTACACATGAGTAACATACATGTTTAAAAGAGCATAAATAAGTAACAAATAAGGTATCATGTAGTAGTCCAAGCAAAGCATACGAATAAGGCTCTAAAACTATAGACTAGGTGAAAGCATTCCTACTTTTCCTAATTCCCTATAGTTATGGCTCTGATACCAATCTGTCACACCCCAACCAATGGCGGAAACATCGGGATGAGACGAAGTGTGGAGATTGCTAGAGACATCATAACGCTATTTGTGACAATATTTTAATAATCCGATTTCATTTCATAAAGTAAATTGTCAACATTACAAGAAATTCAAATACAACAAGTTCAAAAGAAGTACATAACAACACAAGCAAAGTTGATACAACATATTAAACCTAAACGTCTAAATGTGTATCTAGGCATCAACGCTACTTCTTTTCATAGCATCATCATCATCAACCTGTAACATGTTTAAAATACAATTCAATGCAAAAGCAAAGGCGAGTATACAAGTTTGGTACATACATAGCATAAGATAAAAGTGTGAACAATTCCTCATAGCAAGCATGCGATTCAAGATAAACATTAAATATGGCATGTGTATAACATATCAAACCAAGAAAACGCAACTTGCTCATGACATAACCAAAGTTTCAGTAGAGGCGGGTCGTTAATCCTATAGCGCTACATATGTCAAGGTTTGGCTCGTACGAAGTTAATGATAAGTTCAACACATAAGAATCACCCAAATTTAAAGTATCAAGCCATCACATATACAAGCATTGTTATAGGAATGTTCGTGTGTTTAGACAAAAGTTCATGTGTAAGTTTCAATAGGTAAACATGTTACACCCCAAAAGTGGTAAAAGTAAAAGGGGGAAATACGAGTATACTCACAAAGTTTGCATATGTTTTCCGATTATCCAATTGTTGACGAGTAGAGATTTAGAGTCCGAATGTATAAGGGTTAAGGTTCAAGTATGTTTAGAGTCGAGATTCGGTGTTTAAAACAACATAAAAATAAGATATGAGAATAACATGGAAAATAATCATTTAGTACATATGATGCTTGTTCTTGACACTAGGAAACTCGAAGGAGTTTAGATGTTTTCATGGAACAAGGTTCCATTAGAATCGTGACAAGTTATCATAGTCTAGGATGATGTAATCTAGTACCCCGACATATGAACACTAGTTCATCATCAAAGATTCGATTATTCGAATAATATATTTAGGTTATATAATATATGTCCAATAGTTCAAGCATGAGGTAGAAGATTAAAATCTTCATTTTGGTACCTCTAAATGTCATAGAAGTCATGTAGGAGGTAGGAAGATCAAGTCTTCCATTTAGGCACCTCTATGTGTTCACCACTACACTTGATGTAAAAAAAACAACCAAGGAGGGTCATGAACATACAATAAAGAATAAGAAATATACACACTAACTAATAGAAATCATCAAATCATGTGAGGATTGTATGTTTGAACAACCCAAGTTGTTCCATAATCACTCATGTCTCAAAGACAAAGTTTCACATGACTTGTGGGTTAAAAACCCTAAACAAAACACCAAGTTTATGAGGTTTAATCCTCTGATTTTAAATGTCTCAACCTTGTTTTTAAGCTTAACCAACCATGGGATAAGTTGTAAGCATTAGGACATAGGTATGAGATGTGTTAGACACAAGTTGCATAGGTTTAAACAAGTTTTTGATGAACATAAAAACAAACAGAAAGTTTATGGACTATTTCGGGGCATTTCCAGGTCTGATTTCTCCAAGGAGAAGTCTAGGAATCGAACCCCATGGTTATACAAGCAAGTAGGAAAAAGAATCGAGTGAATCGGATAAGAATTGAGTGAGTTATGCTCATTTTCGTGAAGGGGTGTCAATCTACTCGAACCCTTGCTTTCAGCTACGGTTTGGTGGATGTTTTGTGAGTTTTTAGGGTTGCAAAAGTGGTAGGGAGGCTGGTTATAAGTGGTATTTATAGGGGGAAGGATTAGGGTTTCAATGGGTTGGGCTTTGGAAGTGTTTAGAAGGGGTTACACCTTGAAACTAGCCCACAAAACCCAACTATATGGGGCTGAATTTTGTTGAATTGGGGCTGCCATATTTCTTTATTTTTTTTTTATTTTTAGAGCATTATAATGAGTGATTTTGTTAATTAAGTTGTGTAATAATATGCAACAATGTTTCCCCTAACTTGTAACAAGGTGAAATATGAAATAAAACATGATTTAACTAGGTAAAAAGTGTAATGTACAAGTTTTATTTACGAAGCAAGTTCCGTATTTTACAATGATTACGATGAAAGAATGGTTATAAGAACACAAGCTTTCCAAAGATAGAATTTCACGTAAGGTTTCTAAATGTAGGAAGTTTGAAAACGCAGGGCGTTACACCAACAGTCATTCTGGGGAACACTCAGATAATGCAAAGATTCACGTCACCGGTGCAGAGTTGCAAGCACTGATAGATAACGCTGTTGCCAAAGCTATGGATAGGCAATTCAGGGAATCTAGTGGTACTCGGAGTAGGACCCGAACAGAAACACACGCAAAGCCCAAGACTCATTCTGAGGCTCATAGTAAGCCACCCTCTAAAAAGAGTGAGCCGAAGAAAGCTGAGGATGATAATCACTCCTCTAACCACAGCAGCGTCCCAAAGCAAGAGATTAAGCTAAAGCATGATACGTACAGCAAGTCCTGTACGTACAAGTATTTTGTATCTTGCAAGCCCAGAGATTTCACTGGGGAAAAGGGAGCCGTCGATTGTATGACGTGGATTGACGAGATGGATACTGTGGTTGATATCAGCGGGTGTGCTGATAGGGATGTTGTGAAGTACGCGTCCCAGTCGTTCAAGGGTGACGCGTTAGCATGGTGGAAGTCGCTTCTACAAGCTGCTGGAAAGACCGCTCTGTATAGCATGACATGGGATCAGTTTGTAGCACTGATCAAGGAGAATTTCTGTCCGCAGCACGAGGTCGAAAGAATCGAATCGGATTTTGTGTCGCTAGTTATGAAGAATCTCGATTGTCAAGCGTATCTTACTACGTTCAACACCTTATCCCGGTTAGTGCCTTATCTGGTGACCCCGGAGCCGCGTAGGATCGCTCGATTTATTGGGGGTCTGGCACCAGAGATAAAGGCAAGCGTCAAGGCTTCAAGGCCTACTACATTTAGATCAGTAGCAGATCTATCCCTCTCCCTCACTCAAGATGTCGTTAGACTTAGAGCCATGAAGAGCTCAGAGGAAAACAAAAGGAAACGTGAGGATGACACCTCACGAAGATCTGAGAAACGACACAAGGGAAACAACGACCATAGGAAAGGGTCGGGGTTCAAGAAAGGGGATCAGTCGGGTGAAAAACCCAAATGCAAGGTTTGTAGGAGGCATCACTTTGGGAGATGCAGGCAGGAGTCTAAGTCCCAGTCTTTCGAGAAACGTTGTGGGATCTGCAAGTCCACAGATCATAAAGCTGTGGATTGCAAGAAAATGAAGGATGCAACCTGTTTTGGTTGCAACGAGAAAGGGCACATTCGGCCCAACTGCCCAAAGAATGCGAAGAAGGTTGATGATGGGAAGAAGACTAATGCGAGAGTCTTCAGAATGGACGCTAAGGAAGCAATTCTGGACGACAACGTCATTACAGGTACGTTTCTTGTAAATGATGTTTTTGCTAGAGTCTTGTTTGATTCAGGAGCTGATAAGTCGTTTGTAGATGATAAGTTTTGTAAACTGTTGAACCTCCCTGTTAAAACCTTAAGCGTAAAATATGAGGTGGAATTAGCCGATGGAACCATAGAAACCGCCTCGACTGTTCTAGATGGATGTGTTATATCCATTAGGAATCATTCTTTCCCGTTATCCTTGCTTCCCTTTAAGCTAGCTGGATTCGACATAGTGATAGGCATGGATTGGTTGTCGAGCAACCAAGCCCAGATTCTGTGCAATAGAAAGCAAGTAATAGTGAAGACTCCGTCTGGTGAGTCACTCACTATTCAAGGAGATACTCAGCATGGATTGCCTGAGCAAGTGTCCATGCTCAAGGCATCCAGATGCATGCAGAAAGGATGTGTCATTTACATGGCACAAGTTACCATTGATGAGCCGAAGCCGAAGATTGAGGATATCCCTGTTATCTCGGAATATCCTGAAGTATTTCCTGAAGAACTACCCGGTTTGCCACCGGATAGGCAAGTAGAGTTTCGGATAGATATCATTCCAGGCGCAGCACCTGTAGCAAGAGCACCATACAGATTGGCACCAACGGAGATGAAGGAGTTGAGGACGCAGTTGGATGATTTGTTAGCTAAAGGTTTTATTAGACCTAGCTCGTCTCCTTGGGGAGCGCCAATCTTGTTCGTTAAGAAGAAGGATGGATCGATGCGTCTGTGCATCGATTACCGTGAGCTTAATAAAGTCACTATTAAGAATAGATATCCGTTACCCAGGATCGACGATCTGTTCGATCAGTTGCAGGGAGCAAGCTATTTCTCCAAGATCGACCTGAGGTCAGGTTATCATCAGTTGAAGGTCAAGGAGGAAGACGTACACAAGACAGCGTTTAGGACTCGTTATGGACATTATGAGTTCCTAGTGATGCCGTTTGGGCTCACCAACGCACCGGCCGCATTCATGGATCTCATGAATCGCGTCTGCAAGCCTTATTTAGATAAGTTCGTTATTGTCTTTATTGACGACATCCTTATCTACTCGAAGAGCCAAGCTGACCATGAGGAACACCTTCGTTGTATTCTCAAACTTCTGCATCAAGAGAAGCTTTATGCCAAATTTTCGAAGTGTGAATTTTGGCTTCGAGAAGTACAATTCCTTGGACATGTTGTAAGCGAGCGTGGTATCCAAGTAGATCCCGCTAAAGTAGAAGCAGTCATGAACTGGCAGGAGCCGAAGACTCCTACTGAGATTCGCAGTTTCCTCGGATTGGCAGGATATTATAGGCGCTTTATTGAGAACTTTTCAAGAATTGCTGCGCCCCTAACTTCGCTGACTCGTAAGAAGATTAAGTTTGATTGGGGCCCTAAGCAGTAGGAATCCTTCGACATTTTGAAAAAGAAGCTGAGCAATGCGCTAGTATTGACATTGCCCGATGGTATAGAAGAATTTGTGGTGTATTGTGACGCATCACATACTGGTATGGGCTGTGTACTCATGCAGAAAGGCAAAGTTATTGCCTACGCGTCTCGACAGTTAAAAGTGCATGAGAAGAACTACACCACCCACGATTTGGAATTGGGTGCAGTTGTATTTGCTTTGAAGCTATGGAGACATTACTTGTATGGAACCAAGTGCATAATTTATTCGGATCACAAGAGTCTTCAACACTTGTTCAATCAGAAGGAATTGAACATGCGTCAAAGGCGATGGATGGAAACTCTCAATGATTACGACTGCGAGATAC
The DNA here is from genome assembly GCF_002127325.2 of Helianthus annuus. NCBI lineage: Eukaryota > Viridiplantae > Streptophyta > Magnoliopsida > Asterales > Asteraceae > Helianthus > Helianthus annuus. The sequence goes on along the minus strand of NC_035448.2, from coordinate 167,927,554 downwards.
GATACCATCCAGGCAAGGCAAATGTGGTTGCCGACGCCTTAAGTAGAAAGGAAAGGGTGAAACCAATCAGAATCAATGCCAAGCGCATTGAGATAAGGAATAATTTGAATGAAAGGGTGTTAGCTGCACAGAAGGAAGCTGTGTTGGAAGCTAACTATCCTGCAGAAAAGTTAGGAGTAACTGAGGAGCAGTTATCCTACGACAAAGATGGAATGCTACGACTAAACAGACGAATATGGGTTCCAGTTTATGGAGGACTACGGGATGTTATCCTCCAGGAAGCCCACAACTCTAAATATTCCGTTCATCCTGGAGCTGATAAGATGTACCAGGATTTGAAAGCAAACTACTGGTGGATTGGTTTGAAAAAGTCAGTAGCTGAGCATGTAGCTAAATGTTTGACTTGTGCGCAAGTCAAGGCTGAGCATCAGAAGCCGTCAGGTTTGCTCCAACAACCTGAAATTCCCAAATGGAAATGGGAAATGGTGACCATGGATTTTATCACCAAGTTGCCGAAGACGAAAAAAGGAAATGATACCATATGGGTCATAGTAGATAGACTGACTAAGTCAGCTCATTTTCTACCCATCAAGGAGACGTATAGCTCAGATATGTTAGCCCAATTATACGTCGATAAGATCGTAGCGCTACATGGTATACCTATATCTATTATCTCCGATAGAGATACCAGATATACGTCGCATTTTTGGAAGAGTTTCCAACAATCGTTGGGCACACGTTTGAATTTTAGTACGGCCTACCATCCTCAGACTGATGGTCAGAGTGAGCGTACTATTCAAACTTTGGAAGACATGCTTCGTGCATGTGCAATCGACTTGGGTGGTAGTTGGGATAAGAACCTACCACTGATTGAATTCTCCTACAACAATAGCTACCATTCCAGCATCAAGGCTGCGCCTTTTGAGGCCCTATACGGTAGGAAGTGTAGATCGCCCATTTGTTGGGCAGAAGTTGGAGAAGTCCAACTGTCAGGACCAGATATCGTTTTTGAAACGACGGACAAGATCGTGCAGATACGCGATCGTTTGAAAGCTGCCAGGGATAGACAGAAAAGTTATGCGGATCCTAAACGCAAGGACTTTCACTTCGAGGTAGGTGAAAAAGTATTGCTTAAAGTATCACCCTGGAAGGGTGTGATGAGATTTGGAAAGAAAGGCAAGCTGAGCCCGAGATACATAGGACCTTTCGAGATTATCGAACGTGTCGGGTCAGTCGCTTACAAGTTAAACTTGCCTGAAGAGCTTAGTGCTATTCATAATGTGTTCCACATCTGTAATTTGAAGAAGTGTTTCGCTGACGATTCACTGGTTATACCGCATACAGATATACACATAGACGAAAGTCTGAAATTTGTTGAAAGACCTTTGTCGATTGAGGATCGACAGGTGAAAAAGCTTCGGAGGAAGCATGTGCCTATTGTGAAGGTCAAATGGGATGCCCGTAGAGGTCCCGAATATACGTGGGAAGTGGAATCCACGATGCAAGAAAAATATCCCCATTTGTTTCAGTAAATCTCGGGGACGAGATTTCTTTTAAGGGGGTGAGGATGTAACACCTCGAAAAATTTCGTCCAATAATGTCTTGACACGTGTCATAAGGTTCCGGTATGTGAAAATGAACTTTAGAGGGACTAAAAGTGACAAACAGTGAAAACCATGGAACGTAAGGGTCCAAAGTGTCAACAATGGATAAATAGACTCTATGACAACCCCACATAATGTTCATAACCTTAAACGGGTGGTTCATGGATCATACGACGCGGAAATTGCACAAAAGTGAAGTATTACAAACTATAGGGGCCAAAAGTGTCAACATGTTTAATTTATACCTCTGAGTGAACTTTTGGCAGACCCGAAGCTTTGAGAAGCTAAAATATACTCACTAGAATATGTGGTTAAAATTTCGTGAAGTTTCGTCAACGTATGAGAAAGTTATGGCCAAAACCGCACTTGAGGGGTTAAAAGCGTCAACGTCGAATTTCATGGCTTTTCGGTTGAGCGCAAAGTTATCCGAGGACATTACCATGTTGGTAAATGTCCTAAGGTTCCTAGAAACCAAGTTTGGGGGTTTACGGGTCAAGATAAGTAGCCGAATCATCGCAACCAAAGTACAGGGGCCAAACATGCAACAAATGGGCGAAGTTTGGAACTGCTGACCCCAGGCGCCCGCCTGAGGTCCTACGCGGGCCGCGACCCAGCGCCCAGCGACCGAATTCGCGAACTGGGCTGATTTGGGTCCAATTTTGGGTGCATTCCAGCTGTTTTCACCTCCCTTGAGCTCCAATAGACGTCCATGCATGCCTAGGCCACAGTAACCTCCTTGCAAACATCCAAATTCAGCTTTAAATCTGATCCAAAGCTCATTTTACTAAACACTTGTGTTGTGAACAAGAACTTCCAAACTTGCAAAAGCTCTCAAGCATCTCTGGAGCATTTCTGGACATCAAGGCCGATTTCTAGTGTTAGCTTAACATCAATAGGACCTTGGTAAGCTTCTAATTCGATCTCTAATCCATTCTTGCTTTGATTATTGCTAAAAGTCAAACTGTTTGATCATACACTTTGACTTTCTGATTAAACAAGTTTCAATCAGTCATTTCTCGAATTGAAACCAGATTTATGTTGGTATTTATGTGGGAAACAAACCCTCTAAAGGGTATTATCTGAATCCCACTATATGCATGCTAATTGTCGAGTCAAACATGTTTCTAAAAAGTCAACAGAAGTGATTTTTGCAAAAATAAGCTTGAATGTTAATATATTAGACATGCAATCTGTTTGATCATCATAAATAACTTGTAATACATATAAGAATGTGTTTTATCATCATCAACTCGACAATCTATAGTATAAATACGAATCGGGACCGAAAGCCCTATAAAACGACTATTTCGTAGACTATCGATTCGGATTCGTACATGCATGTTTGAAATCTGTATTGGAAAGTATTTTTGACCATTTTTATTTTGGTAAAACTTTCTGGAATTTTGTTGTTTGGATCTATACTTAGCCGATTAAATTGCATGTTTCCGATTATGCTTAAAAGTTGACTATTTTGCCCTTTTTGATATAAAACGTGATTTTTGGAAAAGTGAAAGGATAGAAATCTTCATTTCTAATGTATAAACTTGCACCGAAAATTTCGGATCAGTTGGTGGTCCAGATTGTGAGTTATGGCCATTAGCGTAAAACTATATTATAAATTTACATAAACGGCCCTTTTCGCGTAGAACCCGTTTCTGGCCACATTTTGATACGAAACTTTTTACCAACAGATGTAATATAATATTTTGGGATTTTAGATGATTTTTATTTAATTTTTGGCTGATTGTATCTTGGATCGCTTAATTATTTCGGCTTATGTCGGTTTTGACCGTTTTAGCCATAAAATGAGTTTTACACATTCTTTTGACCCGAAACCTTTTCCTACTGATTTTATATGTTAAATAAATTATTTTGAGCCTTCTGGAAATATAAAAATCTCAGCTTTCATATATAAACCCGGAAACGGCTCTAAATCGCATATTTAGCGTTTTAAGCGCATAGTAAGCGTTATACTTGTTTTAAACCTATAAGAGTTATACCTACTGAAGTAAATTGCATATTTTCGTATAATAACAGTAGGTATAATATTTTGAACTCAGGTTTCCAGTTTTGGCAGTTTTAGCCCTTGTGAAATTACTAAAATACCCCTACGGTGCATAGTTGGTTTTAAATGATAAATTTGATATATGGGTCATACCCTACTGTTATAACATGTTAAACTAAGTATATTTACTGTATAAACCAGACCCGAAACTCAGATTTCTAATTTGACTCTTTTATAATCTTTTAAATGACCAAAAGGCCCTTCTAAGGCATAAATTGAGTTTAAAATTATTCCGGGCAATATAGAACATAACTTACTGATGTTATATCATATTTAAAGCGTATTATCTCAGGAAACTTGCATTTGACTCTTTTGGCTACCCGTAACGCCCTTTTTGCGTTCGGTTCGGTTTACGTAACTAGTTTGCGTAAATTGACCGAAACGGGTCAAACGTTATCATTTTTATCTCAAAATCCAGAATGTATTTAGTATACCCATATTATACAAGTGTTCAAACTTGTCGGGTCTAAATCACATTCTATCCGGTCTTTCGCTTAATCGTGCGTAAACCGTATCGTTCTTAAAACTAACCGGTCAAGCTTAGGCTTAAATAAAAGACCCGTTAGAAATCTAATAGGTTATTATAAACCTTTGTTCCAGATTAGGAGGCCCAGTAAAAGCTACCACACTTACCGATGTTACATACTTGCTCAGGTAAATACATTTTGACTTATTTTCCCTATACGGGCTTGGGGTACGGTATTTAAAATACCGCTTGATCGGGCGCACAAGTCCTGCGCCTTATAGGTGTACAGTCTTGAATAGCTTGTGCGACTCGTTTAAACAGTCTTGTCTTACTTTAGGCTTTGGGGGGTTATTGACCGTGTCCCGGATATCCTTGGCATTATCTTACGAGATGGCCACGACCAGAGCACGGGGTGTAGGCGTACACTCGGCGTGTATAACTCTTTAATGTGGTGTGTCATTTAATATTTAGCCCAGACAGTAGATCCCGGGCCACCAAAGATACGAGTGCATGTAAATCGTTCACAAGTTTATATTACATAATTATCCCAAGTTAATAAAAATATTTATGCCTTGTGCATTTAAATCAATTTTCAATCATTTTCAAAATGAGTCAGTCGATTTGTATTTACCAGTGTAAACTGACGTATTTTTCCCAAAAGGTTAAGTGCAGGTACTATACGAAATAGGCTGGCTGTTTCCTAAGAGCGTCCACTATAGTCTCGCAAGCTCAGACGACAAATATCTGTAGAACAATTTTTATCTTATTTTATTTGATCCGCCTGTGGATCCGTTTCAACTACTTATGATGTTTATTATGTCATTTTATTTAAAGTTGAAATGTATCTATTCTGCTTCCGCTGTGCATTATTATATTGTGTTGTTTGTCTATGACGATGCCAACTACGTCACTGTACCCCACACCGGGCCCACCGGTGACACGTGGAAATCGGGGGTGTGACATCCGTCGTGTTTGATCAGCATATTGTGCAATATGATACATGCATACACTATGCTATGTATTGATTTCTTGGTCATCGAACGAACCGGTAGGTGTAGTATACCTCATCTACCCTTTAAAACACCAAATGCCCTCTCAACATCTTTTCTTGCCGATTCTTGCAATTTTTTGAACGCCTTTTCTTTAGCCTCGACAGGAAATGAGGGAGCTTTCACAAAAACAGACCAAGACGGGTAGATACCATCCACAAGATAAAAGCCTCGTCTGTAATGTCGACAGTTAACATAGAAAGGAGAGGAAGGTGCGGTACCATCCGTTACGCTTTGGAACAACGGCGACGTGTGCAACACATTGATGTCGTTGTTTGAACCTGGAACACCGAAATACGAATGCCAAATCCATAAATCATTCGACGCCACCGCTTCTAGTATGATGGTTGGTCTTTTGATGTCTCCCCTCACATACGCCCCTCGCAACTCTCTTGGACAATTTTTCCACTCGATATGTGTACAATCGATGCTACCGAGCATCCCAGGAAAATGCCATCTAGCCTCGTGTGCGGCGTAAATACGTGAGATGTCGTGGCTCGTCGGTTTACGTAAAAACTCGTTAGCATACAACTTAATGACCGCATTGCAAAAAAATTGCAAACATTCACGTGAAGTTCTTTCAGACATAGCTAGGTATTCATCATATTGATCGGGTGGGTTACCTGTCGCTAGTTGGCGAATGGCGGACGTGCATTTTTGTATCGGCGTGAAACTTGGTTTGCCCCTCGCATCGTAACTTTCTTGAAACCATTCCTCGCTTGCTTCGATGTCTCCAACAATCTTTAATAATAATTCTTTGGGTAAACGAAACCGATCTCTAAACGTTTCGGCATTGTATAGCGGGTTTTCCACAAAATAATCGTTCATCAAAACTTCGTTGGCACGTATACGATCACGGTCGACCATCTTCTTCTTTGGGCGGGACGACTCGGCATCAAGCTCGTTATACACCGACACAAAATAGTTTAGCGTGTCGTTGTCGGAAGACGACTCGGTATCGGTATCGCTAGACATCGGAAACGTCGAATCCGTAGGGAATTCCATTTGAGAAAGATATAAAAATTGTGTGAAATGGGTTTAAAAGATATAGTTTGGTGTGTGAAAAATGGTTAAAATGTAGATATATATAGATAAATGGTTTAATTTTTTTTATTGAATTTACCGTTTTAAAACGGTCATAAATCACAAACGGTCGAATTTTTTGAAAACTTTAACGCGTGATCTGTACAACGCGTTGATGTTACCACGCGTTATAAAAGGAACGACGGCGGTGTTCCGTGGCCATTCAACGCGTGATGAACAACTATAACGGGACCGCCCCGAGTCCTCTAACTACAAAAGAATATATATTATAGCTTTCTGTATTTTTCCAAATGTTATGTTTTGGAATGAATATAAAAGAATATGGCTGAGAAAACATGTGCCTTTCAATTAGGAAGAATTTTGTTGAATTTGAAAACTCTACATATATGTCACGACCCCCGACCCTATCTGGCCGGAATCGGTGTCATGAGCAGTCCAGTGGTACCGGTGATTATTTTTGAAAAACATTGCAGCGGAATTTTCATCAGGACCGTGAGTTAGGAAAAATATCAGAGTTTAGAAAACACCGGATTTGATTTAAATAGATGGGATAAATCCCTATTTTACACTGGTAGCTTTAATAAAGATAAATTTTATTTTATAAAACAATATTTCTTTAATTTGATTAAAATAAACCACTTCTTGATGCCTTTCAGTGCCGTATCTAGCCTTTATTCCAATCTATGGTTAATTACCTGAAACATGTTTGAAAAAGCTTTTGTCAGTGGGAAATACTGAGTGAGATCATTCCATTTTTTTATAAAATATATTGTTATACCTTACAGTATTAAGGTTTTTATATTTATTTGTATTTACCCCACTCAATCAGTATTTTGTCACATGATGGCAGTTCCAATATAATAGCAATAATATCACTCATTGGCTTACTTTCGTCCAATAGTGAATTTATCAAATAACTATACTTTACTATTATTCAATTTATCTGTCATTAGGTGATTCCTGTGACGGGGTTATACCACTGTTGATCATTCTTTCAACTAGTGACTCTGGTTATATCACTGTTGATCATTCTTTCAACTAGTGATTCTAATTATAACACTGTTGATCATTCTCTCAACTAGTGTCTTTGGTCATATCACTGTTGATCATTCTTTCAACTAGTGACGCTGGACATGATGATGTCCTATGACATTACTTTGTCAAATATATTATTTATGGCACAAAAGCATGTAATCCAGAATAATGACATTTTATGTCAACTATTATAACTTATCCAATATGTCAATTCACTAATTGTAATATCATGATATAGTAACCTGACTACAAATAGAATATATTATACTTGACTTTATTATGGTATCCACCATTTAGATTTATTCTTAAACATACATTAAATTTATTAACAATTTAATGTTAAGATAATATTAGTTATAATTGTGGTCATGCTATTATTAGCTAACTTTCTGGCTAATCGTAAAGAGGATCAAATAATGTATAAAACTTCCCATACCAGCAGTTATTATAAAATATAATAATTTAATCACTGTAAGTATAACTGGTAACCATTTAGGATTCTTAGAAAGCATTTGTAATATAATTGTATCACAAAAAAGTGATAAAAATGTGATAAAAGAGTATGGACTCACAAACGGTGAGAAAAGAGAAATGAACTCACATTGCAGATTTCTATGGGCAAAGTTTAGTCTACAGATAAGCCTTGATATATTGCTGATTCAATGTGGGCAGAGTCTAGCCTACTGATTAACCTAATAACAATTCACACAAACGGGGTTGTAACTAATACAGCAGTTACGACAATTCACGAGATCAAACCCTCACAACGATTAACAAGTGCAATACTTAACAATTCAATCGGATTCGCAACGAATAACAGAGCATAGTCCGAATTCGAACAGCACTCAAATATTCAAATCAAAATCACGATGAATAACAAAGTAAAAGCTCAATTTGAACAGCACTCGGACAATCGTTGGATAGTTATAATCGATCGGACGTTGAATCGTAATAGCGATCGAGTTATTACCCTGATTGCGGCAGCGTTTCGAGGTGTGTGTGTGTGTTAATTGTGGTAAACAGAGCATAACTCCGTCTAGTTTCCGACTTTGTTCGTCGTTCAAGTGCCCAGAATCAAGTGCCAAGGCCTGCTATTTATACACGAAATTGGCCACGCTTACGGACCGTAAGCCTGAGCCCTTACGGTCCGTAAGGGACACCTATAATTCTTTGGCTTGCCCCTCACGGGACTAGGCCTGATGAGTCAAAATTTGGTCCAATCAGATTTAAGCAACGAGTTATTTTAGATAACTATCAACTAGGGTTTGCCCCCCCCCCCTTGAGTTTTAGGGGCCCTGATCCTGATTTCGATTGTTCTGAAACTTTCAGGGTTTGTGTAGAATTACTTAGGTGTCTTAATTAGGTTTTCCTATTGAGTAAAATAATATAATAAATATTGGTTTTGACGAGGGTTGTTACATCCTCTCTACCTTAATAAAAATCTCGTCCTCGAGATTTGGGTTATGATATTTCTATTTAGATTTATGTCATAATTTAGTCAATAAAACTAGATTCTTAAGGTAAATGACACAGAATCAAATTTTGTGAATACTAGTTGTATAAGTAGGGTTCAAAAAGTTCAACTGAAATAGTTCAAGAAATCGATGACAACCGAATGAGATGAAATGATATAGTTTTGAATGAGACTAGGTTCAAGCCAACAGATATATGATCAAATAGATATCTGTTTACAGTTAGTGAATGACTTTTTAGAATAAAATTCATGGTCAAAAGAAAACTTACTTTGATTGGCAACTGGGGAAGACTCAGAATCAATAAGGTCAGAATGAAATAATAGCACGAAGATGATTGTTAATTATTGAATCATATCAAGAGAAAAATCAGGGTGTTGACATTATTGAATTTGCAAGGATACATTGAAATATAACAGAGTTTAGTGTATCATTGTCTTAATACACAATTGTATCAAGACTACTTTCAAATGATGAGTCAAACGAAAGATATACGTGGGTTTTGAATGATTCGTATGTTTATGATAAGTTACAAGTTTATAACGACTCCGCAAGGTGTCGTAATGATTGGAAAAATATCAATAATTACGGTGCTCGAACAATTTCACCGTATAATCAACTGAAAGTTTAAATGAAGAAAACTTGGATATTCATTTCAAATAGGAGTTTCAATTTATAATGAAAAGACCAAAATATTATAGAATTTTCGATAAATGATGAAAGAAACGTTTAAAAAGTACACCGGAATATGATACGAATTTGTGTACTGTTATCTTAGCACATAGTTGTATTAAGACTGATTAAGAATATGAACCAAAAATTAAAATTCGTATATTAGGAGTGAAATTGAAAATAGCTCAAACTACAAATTTATTATGACGCCACCAGGTGTCATAGTGATTGAAATAGTAGCGGTGAATGAAACGAGTTTCACCATGATGTAAATCAAATGAAGTAAATCCGAATGTTTCAAATAAATTATTTTGGATTGAAATTGAAATAATTGAAGAAAGTTTTTCGATCAAAGATGATAAGGCAATAAAGATTACGAAGCGCTCAATAGATACACGGAAATATGAAATGAATTTGTGTATCATTATCTTAGCACACGATTGTGTTAAGATTGCTTTTGATAACATAAACTATTAAAGCGGATTTAATATAAATAATAATTAAACCCGTATGTAAGAGGTGCAATGAGATTAGCACAAGCTTCGAATTTGTGAAAACGTCACCATGAGGTGATCGTAACCAAATAAATGATTCAGTGGAAGTGAAAACCAAACAAGTTTGTTATGGATCTGAAATGGATGAAATATTTGACGGAATGTATTTATTTATGAACTTTTATTTGTACTAGGGTCAAATAATAACTTAACTTAGATATTATATATCAGTGACTACGTCTGGAATCATCTCTGCTTCTTGTGTAGTAAGTACGTATGCTCGTGCGTTCTTCTTAGCTCCGTCTGTTGTTCTAGCCTGGTTGTCAGATGCTTTGGTTAGTTTCGGGCAATATGGTTTGATGTGTCCGGTTTCCCCGCAATTGTAACAGACGTTAGTTTTCCTTCTACACTCTTCCTCTATATGCCCAGTCATCTTGCAGAAGTCACAGTAAGGTGTTTTCCTAAAACGACATCGTCCTGAATGCGTTTTGTTACAGTTTCCGCGGATAGGTTGCTCCAATGACGGTTCAGTTTCTTTCTTCTTGAATTCTTGGAAAATTTTCTGGGCTAACTCTTTTTTCTTGTTTTCTTCTCTTGTGCGGATTAGTCCATCTGTCAGCATGTTAGCTAGTTCAACTGCTTCCTCAATAGTCTGTGGTCTAACGGCTTTGACTATGTCTCGGATTTCGCTAACTAATCCCCAAATATAACGAGAAATTAGTACGGGTTCTGGCGAAGCCAGAGTTGGTACCATTCTTGCATATTCGAAGAATGTTGTCGTATATTCACGACAATTCACATCTATCATTTTATGATTTAAGAACTTGTTAGTTATTCTTTCCTTTTCATAAGGAGGACAAAATTTTCTTTCTACCATTTCCTTGAATTTTTCCCAGTTTATGGCATAAGCCATGGCCCTTCCTTTTGCCTGAAGAATTGTATTCCACCATTCTAAGGCCTCTTCCTTAAAGAGATTGGATGCATACATCACCTTATCTTCTTCAGCACATTTGCTGATCGTAAGAACAGCTTCCGTCTTTTCCAACCATCGTAGAGCAGCTGTGGCACTTTCACTGCCCGCGAACTCGGTTGGTTTACATGCTAGAAATTCTTTGTAGGTACACCCGAGAGTCATCGCCTTCTTCTTCTTGGGAAATGGGGTTTTGGTAATATCATTATTATCACTATTGACACTATGGTTAAAACTATCGTCACGGGTATGCTTACTGCTCATAGCTTTGGTGGGTTCTATGGGATTTTTAACAGCTTTAATTATTAAAGGTAAAGCATTAGCTATTCCTTGAGCTATTAGATTTTCTATAGCATTTTTATCCAAAGGATTTTCATTATTAGTATGAGCTTCTGGATTATGTGATACTTCATTCGACATCTGGATTGCAAATATTTTCACTTATTAATATCACAGAATAATTAAAACAAAATAATACCTCCATGATATTATATATGCATATTGACATATACATATTCATGTACAACACATAAGTTAATTTGTATTAGTTTCCTAACTTTATTGTTTAGGTATTAAAGAACACCTAAATAGCTTAAACAAGTGGCTTAACTTATATTAAGACATCTTTTCTTATTCAACCTTTGAATGTTATCAGATGTGCTACCAGTTAATAGCAATCTCCTAACTCTTTTTATTTAAGTTTAAATATTATTATCACAACACTTATAGGCTCAAAGTAGTGGCTTAGCTCTGATACCACCTTCTGTCACGACCCCCGACCCCATCTGGCCGGAATCGGTGCCGTGAGTAGTCCAGTGGTACCGGTGATTATTTTTGAAAAACATTGCAGCGGAATTTTCATAAGGACCGTGAGTTAGGAAAAATATCAGAGTTTAGAAAACACCGGATTTGATTTAAATAGATGGGATAAATCCCTATTTTACACTGGTAGCTTTAATAAAGATAAATTTTATTTTATAAAACAATATTTCTTTAATTTGATTAAAATAAACCACTTCTTGATGCCTTTCAGTGCCGTATCTAGCCTTTATTCCAATCTATGGTAATTACCTGAAACATGTTTGAAAAAGGTTTTGTCAGTGGGAAATACTGAGTGAGATCATTCCATTTTTTTATAAAATATATTGTTATACCTTACAGTATTAAGGTTTTTATATTTATTTGTATTGTAACGCTCCGCGTTTTCATAACCTTCCTAATTTAGAAACCGAGTCTTAAAAATCTATTTTTAGAAGCTTGCCTCTTGCAAATTATAATCCGTCGTATCGTCGAAAATATTTTATCTTTATTTATTTATTTATTTATTTAACTCGTTATAAATACGGTTATTTATCAATCCTATTTCCATTAATTAATAAAATTAATTAATATTACTATTTAAAGAAAAAAAAGGGGGGTTTAATTTTATATTAACCTAGTCAGTCTCGTGAGATATTAAAGTTAATAAACTAACCAAGTTAGTTTGTTATTAAATTAGTTCTTTTCTTTTTAACAACATAACTTACCTGTCTATTTAAAACCCTATCTATTTCATTTGTTGAAAACCCTCAATCCTTTTCTCCACCAGCCGACACCCACTTATATTTCCCCCATTTTCTTGTCCCTGCTCCTTCTTCTTCATCTTTTAGAAGTGAAACCCTATTAAACACACACAAGAGTGATACATGTACTCCTGATCCTACACACACAAGTGCCTTTAAATCTACAGACTCATCTACCTGATCCCCTCTCGATCTCCCTCATCCTTTCCCTCTATGACCGGTGACTGGATACACGGTGAAGCCAAGGAACTCCGGTGGTTTTCCAATAAGGTGCTCCCTTCACCTTACCACACCTCCTCACCCCCTCCTTCCTTCGATTGGTGAGCGACCACCACCACCACTGCGTGAAGACGAACACGAAGAGAGAGAGAGAGAGACGAGAAGACAGAGCAGAGAAGGAAGAGGGCTACGATGACGGTTGTGCCGCCCCGGCGAGGCACTCAGGCGACGGCGCCGCCGTCAGTGGCGGCGACGGTGATGGCGGTTCGCGGCAATGGTTTGGGTTCGGTTCAAAATTTGTTTAACTTGGTTCAGCATAACAACTTCGGGTCAGTTTTCGCATTCGGGTCAAATGTTGTTAAAGGCAGTCGACTCCGGTCGACATCATGTTCACTTTGTTTCGGTTCAGGTTAGTCTTGGTTCATACTTTAGTTGTTATTCCTATTCAAGTCTCGTAAATCCTTTCGTTATTCAGCAGGTTCGGTTTCTGTACAATCGGATTCGGTTCAGTGTTCGGGTCAAATCTGGTCAAAGCGGGTCAACCGTGGTCTCAGTGGTTACGGGTTCGGGTCATTGGGTTAAACATGAGACGTGATATTTTAACGATGCTAATATCTCGATTATATTGTTTAATATCTTCGTTATCACAAAACCGCATCTTATATAATTTGTGAACATAATAGAAATTTATGTATATATATGTTGTATTGTTTTGTTTATTGTTCATTGAATTCTGAAGATTTTGACGACAACTTGCATTGTCGGGATCGTCCAAAAACAAAGGAAACTCTGCCCGATTTTCGTAAAATTCCGTAAAATGAAACGCGTTAGTTTATAAAGCGAAATCTATCAAATTCGACTATCTTTTCTATAAAACAGATATAAATATATAATTATTTTATCTTAGTATTATTGTTATTATTTATTTATTCAGTTATTATTATTATTATTATATTTTTTTTAAAAACATTTCATCGATACTTTTGAAAGAATTAATTTAGAAATATTACTTAAACTACATAAATTTTATATTCATATATTTTTATATATATTTACGTTTATATCAACTAGAAATACTTTAAGTTCCAATTCAAATCCTCGGTCGTAAATTCGTTACTCATACGCCATCGTTTGCCCATATAGGGTGACCACGGTGTTCCATCCTCCTAATCTCATACACTTGTCAACAATTGGATAATCGGAAGACTTAGCAATTTTGTGAGTATACTCGTACTTTTCCCCTTTTTACTTTTACCACTTTTGGGGCGTAACATGTTTACTTATTGAAACTTACACAAGAACTTTTGTCTAAACACATGAACATTCCTATAACATGCTTGTATATGTGATGGCTTGATACTTTAAATTTGGGCGATTCTTATGTGTTGAACTTATCATTAACTTCGTACGAGCCAAACCTTGACATATGTAGCGCTATAGGATTAACGACCCGCCTCTACTGAAACTTTGGTTATGTCATGAGCAAGTTGCGTTTTCTTGGTTTGATATGTTAGACACATGCCATATTTAATGTTTATCTTGAATCGCATGTTTGTTATGAGGAATTGTTCCAAAACCTATCTTTTGCTATGTATGTATCAAACTTGTATACTCGCCTTTGCTTTTGCATTGACTTTATTTTAACATGTTACAGGTGGATGTTGACGATGCTTGGAATCTAGTAGGATGCTTAGATACACACCTAAAAGAATTGTATTCATATGGTGTTATTTTATTATTCATGTTGTTGTATTTTGTTTCAAAACCTTGTAATTGATTCTTTAGAAATGGAATGAAATGACTATTTAAATACTTGTCACAATTATTAACGTTATGATGTCTCGAGCAATCTTCACACTTCGTCTCATCCCGATGTTTCCGCCATTGGTTGGGGTGTGACAGATTGGTATCAGAGCCATAACTATAGGGAATTAGGAAAAGTAGGAATGCTTTAACCTAGTCTATAGTTTTAGAACTTTATTCTTGTGTATTGCATGAAACTATTTGCATGCTACTTTACTCGCTTCTCATTTATTCGCTTTGACTTTTTAAACATATATGTCGCTTGTGTGTTAATACTTGACGTGCTATTCTTATGTGTCAATACTTGTCTTATTATGTGTCGATATTTGATTTATTGACTATTCCTTGTGTGTTACTCTCGACATGCCTATTTGTGTTTATACTTGTTCGTTATTTCCTTAAACATACGCCTTTTTCCAAGGCATTTTACTCGATTTTTTTTTAAACTCGAAAACACTCGAATTACACAAACGAGACGAGTTTACCAAAATAGGCGTGAAACCCACAATTTGGTAAACAACTCTCACCCCGCTTGATTCTATTCTTTTCGCACGAAATTCACCAGTAAGTTAGGAGTGAACTCCGCATCTTAACGGAAATTTCAAATCTCAAATTCTAGTGGACCCTCGTCAAAGTGTTGAAATTAAATTTTGACCCGACGAGTACCAACCACACTTAGGATACGAAATCGCCAAGTTAGGGGTGAAACCCGCACCTTGTCGACTAGTTCCACTCCTTGATATTTTTTTTTTTTAAATCCCGCCAAGCCTTGAAATTTCGATTGATTTGGGACACGTAGTAACCGGAAGGGTAAATACCGTTAACCGACTTGTCGGCGAGAGTATTCCACCTATTAGGCCAAAGCATGCTCCCCAAACTCGAAAGATTTTTTCGACCACTTTGGTTAGTCAACGTTCCGTTTTGGAACCATCCGAGTTTCCTTTTATCAAACTCACGCTTTATTATTTTCGATCTTTTGTCAATTTTGAACCATTTTGAGATTTCACTTTTGCGCATGCATCATGCTATCACTTTTCATACGATTATACATTATTCGCATGCATATTTTCACGTAATTTTATTTACACTTTTGTAACGAGTGGAGACATATCATCGAGATAGGAGTGATTTCCTTACCTTGATGATTAACTCCGTTTTATTTCTCACCTTACAACGACCACACCAACGAGTTAGGGGTGATTCCCTTACCTAGGTGATCGTTACCAATGCTTTCTTCTAATAGGCTATATTATGTAAACACAATCATGTTTATACCTAAATCATTTATCATGTATTTCAAAATGCTTCGTTTATTTAAACGTACCTCTTATTCTATAATTTATCTTCACATCACTCGCACACACAAAAATTCTTAGCTTTTACCATAAACACTTATTCCCCGACCTTCAAAATTTCACGAAATGCTACTCATCAACTTAATCTGTCCAACAAAACCATTGCTCACAAAATTTTGTATTCAACATAACTATTGAAACACTTATAAAATATTACAAATATTGTTCGTCATTTACTAAAATTTCTTTCAAAAGCAATAAAACATTTTATTAAAAGACGCTCTTTCAGTAAACACTAAGTCCATATACCAAATTCTTTTTTCTAAAGGATCAACTTTTCACGAAAATCCGTAAACTTCGAAACTTTCTAATACAAAGTTACTTAAAACGGCGCAAACTTATTAATCTCTAGAACTTTTCAAAACCTTATTCAATATGTCAATTAAACTCAAAACACGTGGACAAGGGAACTTCATAAGAACCGACAAATTTTCAACTTATGTAAACTCTTTTAAAACCGCAGTAGCATTTCCATTCCTTTACAAAGTACTTTCCACATAACCAATAGACGTTTAATGCTCCCTTTACATTCACAAACTAGAGTCTGTATTTCGTGACAACCCAATTTATTTAACTTCACGTTTTACGCAAACAACTACATATGCATACCATTTTATACGTTTAGTCAATATCTCACAATAATCTCACGCGTGTCACTCGTTCACTTTTTCTTTCATACTCAAACTTTTGATCTTTTACGCACGTAAACTCGTGTATTTCGATTTATACTATAAACCAAAATCATTATTTTCTACATCCATGCTTATACATTTTACGCCTTCACTTATGTTCACACTTACACAATTATGTTATACTCACGATACAAAATTCGTACGTTTTACGTTAACAAATACACTCACAATTATGCACTTACGTTGTCCTTACATTCATGTCTATACTACATTCGTATTCATATTCATATTCATACGCTTTATGTTTCCATTTGCACTTACACAACTTTGTCACACTTATATTCATACACGCATATTTTATTCATACCTAACCTTCATGTTTTACACCTATACTCATATTCATATCTAAGCTCGTACATCTTATGTTCATACTCATACTCGTATTCATACTCATACGCTTTGTGTTTATACTTATATTCATGTTTGTACACATGTTTTATACCCACTTTCATACACGTTATACTTATACTTATGCTTCTGCTTATATACTACATTCGTACCCATACGCGAGTGGAATCCAAGGGATTCGCTTGCGTGGGTCCCATACATACTTAAGCATGGACTTGCTTACATACTACATTCTTATACATACATGTTCTTACTTTTTCACATTTATGAATACCCTGATTCATACACAATTAGTACAAGCTATGCGGATCATGCGACGATCAACATAATCGCGGGTGCACACGAGATTATAGTGATAGGCGTATGAGAACCCTAGAGTGTACTATTGTGTATGGTAAAACACGGAACATAACATGACACGAATAACGAAACAGACATAATATGGTCACAACATGGTGGATACGCCGCTGGTACTTCCTATATATAAGTGTTGTCACCATGTTGCCAAACTTTCGTAAAACGTGCCATAAGAAATTCAGTGTTTTGCAGACCTACTTAGACCTGACACGTAAACTTTAAATAACTCACAAACGCATTATATCCGGTTATCCACGACGAGACCTCATTCTTAACGCACTACTTTCGTCTATCTGATACTTGTGCTATTCTTATACTCATTATCGCTATTAGATCAATTGTCCACCCTTATACCTCAATTATTCTCCGTTGTCTCAAACTCCAAAGCCTCAATTCTAAACAACCCTTTTCGGCTTGCCAAAACCCTTTCGAGTCTTCCTCTTGAACAAATTTCGGGACGAAATTTCCTAAAGGAGGGGAGACTGTAACGCTCTGCGTTTCATAACCTTCCTAATTTAGAAACCGAGTCTTAAAAATCTATTTTTAGAAGCTTGCCTCTTGCAAATTATAATCCGTCGTATCGTCGAAAATATTTTATCTTTATTTATTTATTTATTTATTTAACTCGTTATAAATACGGTTATTTATCAATCCTATTTCCATTAATTAATAAAATTAATTAATATTACTATTTAAAGAAAAAAAAGGGGGTTTAATTTTATATTAACCTAGTCAGTCTCGTGAGATATTAAAGTTAATAAACTAACCAAGTTAGTTTGTTATTAAATTAGTTCTTTTCTTTTTAACAACATAACTTACCTGTCTATTTAAAACCCTATCTATTTCATTTGTTGAAAACCCTCAATCCTTTTCTCCACCAGCCGACACCCACTTATATTTCCCCCATTTTCTTGTCCCTGCTCCTTCTTCTTCATCTTTTAGAAGTGAAACCCTATTAAACACACACAAGAGTGATACATGTACTCCTGATCCTACACACACAAGTGCCTTTAAATCTACAGACTCATCTACCTGATCCCCTCTCGATCTCCCTCATCCTTTCCCTCTATGACCGGTGACTGGATACACGGTGAAGCCAAGGAACTCCGGTGGTTTTCCAATAAGGTGCTCCCTTCACCTTACCACACCTCCTCACCCCCTCCTTCCTTCGATTGGTGAGCGACCACCACCACCACTGCGTGAAGACGAACACGAAGAGAGAGAGAGAGAGACGAGAAGACAGAGCAGAGAAGGAAGAGGGCTACGATGACGGTTGTGCCGCCCCGGCGAGGCACTCAGGCGACGGCGCCGCCGTCAGTGGCGGCGACGGTGATGGCGGTTCGCGGCAATGGTTTGGGTTCGGTTCAAAATTTGTTTAACTTGGTTCAACATAACAACTTCGGGTCAGTTTTCGCATTCGGGTCAAATGTTGTTAAAGGCAGTCGACTCCGGTCGACATCATGTTCACTTTGTTTCGGTTCAGGTTAGTCTTGGTTCATACTTTAGTTGTTATTCCTATTCAAGTCTCGTAAATCCTTTCGTTATTCAGCAGGTTCGGGTTCTGTACAATCGGATTCGGTTCGGTGTTCGGGTCAAATCTGGTCAAAGCGGGTCAACCGTGGTCTCGGTGGTTACGGGTTCGGGTCATTGGGTTAAACATGAGACGTGATATTTTAACGATGCTAATATCTCGATTATATTGTTTAATATCTTCGTTATCACAAAACCGCATCTTATATAATTTGTGAACATAATAGAAATTTATGTATATATATGTTGTATTGTTTTGTTTATTGTTCATTGAATTCTGAAGATTTTGACGACAACTTGCATTGTCGGGATCGTCCAAAAACAAAGGAAACTCTGCCCGATTTTCGTAAAATTCCGTAAAATGAAACGCGTTAGTTTATAAAGCGAAATCTATCAAATTCGACTATCTTTTCTATAAAACAGATATAAATATATAATTATTTTATCTTAGTATTATTGTTATTATTTATTTATTCAGTTATTATTATTATTATTATATTTTTTTTAAAAACATTTCATCGATAGTTTTGAAAGAATTAATTTAGAAATATTACTTAAACTACATAAATTTTATATTCATATATTTTTATATATATTTACGTTTATATCAACTAGAAATACTTTAAGTTCCAATTCAAATCCTCGGTCGTAAATTCGTTACTCATACGCCATCGTTTGCCCATATAGGGTGACCACGGTGTTCCATCCTCCTAATCTCATACACTTGTCAACAATTGGATAATCGGAAGACTTAGCAATTTTGTGAGTATACTCGTACTTTTCCCCTTTTTACTTTTACCACTTTTGGGGCGTAACATGTTTACTTATTGAAACTTACACAAGAACTTTTGTCTAAACACATGAACATTCCTATAACATGCTTGTATATGTGATGGCTTGATACTTTAAATTTGGGCGATTCTTATGTGTTGAACTTATCATTAACTTCGTACGAGCCAAACCTTGACATATGTAGCGCTATAGGATTAACGACCCGCCTCTACTGAAACTTTGGTTATGTCATGAGCAAGTTGCGTTTTCTTGGTTTGATATGTTAGACACATGCCATATTTAATGTTTATCTTGAATCGCATGTTTGTTATGAGGAATTGTTCCAAAACCTATCTTTTGCTATGTATGTATCAAACTTGTATACTCGCCTTTGCTTTTGCATTGACTTTATTTTAACATGTTACAGGTGGATGTTGACGATGCTTGGAATCTAGTAGGATGCTTAGATACACACCTAAAAGAATTGTATTCATATGGTGTTATTTTATTATTCATGTTGTTGTATTTTGTTTCAAAACCTTGTAATTGATTCTTTAGAAATGGAATGAAATGACTATTTAAATACTTGTCACAATTATTAACGTTATGATGTCTCGAGCAATCTTCACACTTCGTCTCATCCCGATGTTTCCGCCATTGGTTGGGGTGTGACATGTATTTACCCCACTCAATCAGCATTTTGTCACATGATGGCAGTTCCAATATAATAGCAATAATATCACTCATTGGCTTACTTTCGTCCAACAGTGAATTTATCAAATAACTATACTTTACTATTATTCAATTTATCTGTCATTAGGTGATTCCTGTGATGGGGTTATACCACTGTTGATCATTCTTTCAACTAGTGACTCTGGTTATATCACTGTTGATCATTCTTTCAACTAGTGATTCTAATTATAACACTGTTGATCATTCTCTCAACTAGTGTCTTTGGTCATATCACTGTTGATCATTCTTTCAACTAGTGACGCTGGACATGATGATGTCCTATGACATTACTTTGTCAAATATATTATTTATGGCACAAAAGCATGTAATCCAGAATAATGACATTTTATGTCAACTATTATAACTTATCCAATATGTCAATTCACTAATTGTAATATCATGATATAGTAACCTGACTACAAATAGAATACATTATACTTGACTTTATTATGGTATCCACCATTTAGATTTATTCTTAAACATACATTAAATTTATTAACAATTTAATGTTAAGATAATATTAGTTATAATTGTGGTCATGCTATTATTAGCTAACTTTCTGGCTAATCGTAAAGAGGATCAAATAATGTATAAAACTTCCCATACCAGCAGTTATTATAAAATATAATAATTTAATCACTGTAAGTATAACTGGTAACCATTTAGGATTCTTAGAAAGCATTTGTAATATAATTGTATCACAAAAAAGTGATAAAAATGTGATAAAAGAGTATGGACTCACAAACGGTGAGAAAAGAGAAATGAACTCATATTGCAGATTTCTATGGGCAAAGTTTAGTCTACAGATAAGCCTTGATATATTGCTGATTCAATTTGGGCAGAGTCTAGCCTACTGATTAACCTAATAACAATTCACACAAACGGGGTTGTAACTAATACAGCAGTTACGACAATTCACGAGATCAAACCCTCACAACGATTAACAAGTGCAATACTTAACAATTCAATCGGATTCGCAACGAATAACAGAGCATAGTCCGAATTCGAACAGCACTCAAATATTCAAATCGAAATCACGATGAATAACAAAGTATAAACTCAATTTGAACAGCACTCGGACAATCGTTGGATAGTTATAATCGATCGGACGTTGAATCGTAATAGCGGTCGAGTTATTACCCTGATTGCGGCAGCGTTTCGAGGTGTGTGTGTGTGTTAATTGTGGTAAACAGAGCATAACTCCGTCTAATTTCCGACTTTGTTCGTCGTTCAAGTGCCTAGAATCAAGTGCCAAGGCCTGCTATTTATACACGAAATTGGCCACGCTTACGGACCGTAAGCCTGAGCCCTTACGGTCCGTAAGGGACACCTATAATTCTTTGGCTTGCCCCCCACGGGACTAGGCCTGATGAGTCAAAATTTGGTCCAATCAGATTTAAGCAACGAGTTATTTTAGATAACTATCAACTAGGGTTTGCCCCCCCCCCCCCTTGAGTTTTAGGGGCCCTGATTCTGATTTCGATTGTTCTGAAACTTTCAGGGTTTGTGTAGAATTACTTGGGTGTCTTAATTAGGTTTTCCTATTGAGTAAAATAATATAATAAATAGTGGTTTTGACGAGGGTTGTTACAATATATGTAACTTGTATGAGCTAAAATAAACAAGAACAAGACATAAATGCAAAACAAAAAACCGCTTTTAGCTGAGGAACATGTTTTAGGTGTATTGTACTTTGTACCTAACTCTAAATCTATAACGAGTGACGTTTAGATGCAAAGTGTATTTTCTCTAAAAAGTGTAAAAAGTGATAAGGCATTTTAAATTAGCATAATTTATACACTGTTAGAATTTGAACATGGTATTTTAGTAATCTTAACTTCGTTATATATAGGTTTTGTTTTTTTTTTCAGATCAAAATTCTGATAATATTAGACACCACATTATAAAACATAAACACATGGAATGTTTTATATTTATAGTTGTATTTGAAGTTTTAATGGATTGTCGGAGTTTAAATATGGTGTTTTAGTAATTTTTACTCTGTTATCTACTTATCTATGGTTTTGGGTGTGTTGAAAGAATATAAAGGCTTGATATACTATTCTCTTTTGACTTCTTATTTTTTAGGAGTTTTACACTTTGTAGCCAACTCTTAATTTATAACCAGATATCTATATAAATAAAATAATTATTTATTTAATAAATATAAAATAAGCAGAGCCCACGCCAAATTCAAAATAGAATAATTAACGAGTCAAACTTAAAAACTATACATAAAACTCTTAACGAGCCAGGTTTAAACTCTCACAAACTAAACGGATCAATTTTGAGATTAGACAAACTTAGCTCCACCCAGCTTTTTTACCTATATAAACTACCGCCAACAATCACCAAATCTACCCCTTTCTACAAACTTTCCAATATTAATTTAACCCTTTCTACAAACATTCTTATATTAATTTAAAAAATAGGTTAATAATTGAGGCTATGTCGCTGTGACGAATGTCCTATCCATGCATCTACTCTCAAACCAAACTTACATTAGATTGGAAATTAGGTAAGGGTGGTTTGGATCGGTGGGTCCTTTATATTGTTCGACTTTAGGAGAACAACAATGACAAGTGCTACCAACTTTAATCAAAGGCAATTGCTAATCAAATTAGAGAGGTTACATGTATTCTACAACAAAAATGATTTATATATAATAAAATACTGTATAAGCTCATGTATTATAATCAATATTTGTGTAAATTTGGTATTCAATATTAATCATGCAGGAGCTTACAAATTTGCTATAATTATACTATGTACCGGATATCTTTAAAGACTCTCAGAATCCCCGTAAGAAAAAATATACAAAATTGCATCAATACCCTGATAATCAATGAGAACGGACATACTACAGGTTACACTGGACAACTTACCCTAATCTATTTGGTATGTGGTAATGGAATGGATCAATTACCATTGGCTATGTCTTGTTTGGTTACCATATGGGAATAAAATGAATCATTACTTTGTGTTGTTTGGTTGGCAAAAGCTAGGGTTGTAAATCAGTAGAGCTGAGCCAGGTTAGGTTCGGGATCGTTAAACCGCCTCCTTACTTTTATTTTAATTTTTGTTCATATATTGATAATATAAAAGACAAAAATAATTAATTTTTGACATACAGATGTATAATTCTTGTTTTTTTTATTTTTTAAATAGAAAGAAAAAAAAAAGATTGAAAATATAAGTGTATTGTTTTCTTTTGTTCCTTTTTCGGTTTTTTATATGTTGTTGTTGTCGTTATTATCATTGCTAGGTTAGAACTTCGTGTATTACACGGGTTAAATAAATGTAATTTTATATATTAAATAATAAAAAGTTATATCTTTATGAACCTCTTATATTTTACATGTTAAATAAATGTAATTTTATATATCAAATAATAAAAAAAAAGTTATTTCTTTAAAAACCATGTGTATTACACAGATTAAATAAATGTAATTTTGTATACTAAATACTAAAAATGTCCTATCTTTAAAAACTCATGTATAATCGGGTTGAATAAATCTACCAAATAATAAAAAAATTACATCCTTAAAAACCCCGTATATTACACGTTTGAATAGATCTAAAACAATAGTCATATCTTTAAAAACCATGTGTATTATACAGATTAAATAAATGTAATTTTGTAGATTAAATACTAAAAATGCCGTATCTTTAAAAAACCCGTGTATAGTCGGGTTGAAAAATCTACCAAATAATAAAAAAAAATTATATCCTTAAAAAACCATGTGTATTACACGTGTTGAACAAATCTAATTTTACATAGCAAATGATAAAAAGTTATATCTTTAAAAACTTCGTGTATTACACGGTTTATATAAATGTAACTTTGAATAGTAAATAATAAAAAAAATATTTTTAAAAACCCTGCGTTTTACAAGAGTTGAATAAATATAATTTTGTATAACAAATAATAAAAAAATTATATTTTTAATAAATTAGGATAACATTTAATATTAATTAATTATTTATATATTTAATATATGATAAGTAGGAAAGAGAGGTATTTGTTTTAAAAATATATTAAATTAACAATTTAAATTTGAGAATAATATTTTATTAAAGTATGATAAGATTTAATATTAATTTATAATTTATCTATATATATAATAAAAGAAACCAATAAGTGACACGTGTCATTCATTAAAGGCGTCTAAATTTGTAATTTCCTGCATTTTCATACTTATCTTATATCAATTAATTAAATAATAAATAATTAATGAATATTAAATCTTATCTTAATGTCGATAGAATCATTCTATTTTTTCTAATAACATATCATCTTCAAAGTTAAGTTATAAATATTCTATTTTTTCAAATAACATATTATCTTCAAATTTAAGTTATAAATTAAAGATATTTTTTAAATAATAGCACAAAACAATAATCTTAAACTTTATAAAACAATAATACGCTCATATAAAAAATTTAAAGTACAAACAAAATATACAAAATAACTTATTAGACATTAGATCAAACTTTAATAAAACACTAATTAGGAAGAGAAGCTAATAATACAATTATGTTTTTGATTTTTCAAATTCGGGTTCTAATCAATTCGAATTAAACTTAACCAAGTTTGTGATTTGATTCGAATTAAACCGAACCAAATTTATGATTTTTTAAACGAATCCAATAGCATATTATTTTTTATACAAAATTACATTTATTTAACCCGTGTAATACATGATGTTTTTAAAGATATAACTTTTTTGTTATTTAGTATATATTCGCCCCGCTTGCGGTATGCACATATAATATACATGTGTGGACGCTCGGAGGGTAAAAGTGAAATTGCACTAATTTTAACGTTATTTTACTAAGTTCGTGAAAATAACGTTAAAAGCGGCGGACGGTTAATAATGTATCATCATCATGTGGTGGCGTTGATAACAGAAAGACAAAAGGGAACATGCACTAATCGGTCTTTGTCCCGATTGCTAAGTGTTATGTGCCTTATGTCCAAGGCTTGCTGCAAAACTACTATCGAGCCAGGGGTCTCACTGAAAGCAGCCTCTACATCTTACCCTCCTTAGATCCTACCTTAGCTTTACTATTGGTGGGATTTACTGAGTATGATGATGATGATGATTTAGTACATATAATTAGATTTATTCAACCCGTATAATACACGAGGTTTATAAGGATATAACTTTTTTATTATTTAGTTTATAAAATTACATTTATCTAACCCGAGTAATATACAAGGTTATAAAATTACATTTATTTAACCTGTGTAATATACAGTGTTTTTAAAAATATAACTTTTTTTTATTATCTATACATATAATAAAAGAAACCACTTTGAGGACACTTGTCATCATATTAGGCCATGTCTTATGGATAATTATAATTTTAATTTAATCTCTTCTAATTAATTATAGATAATCATTCTACTAAATATTATTTAGTTTAATTATTACTTTTATATTTATCTATTTACTTCAAATTCAAACTTAGTTATCTAATTTGATATTAGAGTAAATTACGATTTTAGCCCATGTGATTATATCACTTTTACCTTTTAGCCCAAAAAGGAATTTTTTAACATTTGAGCACTCAACGTCTTTTTTTCTAACCCTTTTGGACCCCAACGTCTTTTCTTAACCATTTTGGTAGGGGCCAAAAGGGTTAAAAAAAGACGTTGTGGGCTCAGATGTTAAAAGATTCGTTTTTTGGCTAAAAGGATAAAAGTGATATCACCACATGGGCCAAAATCGTAATTTACTCTTGATATTAATCATGTATTTGAATGTTTTGTTTAGTTTGGTATCAAATAGATTTTACTTTTTTATTATTTGGTATATAAAATTACATTTATTCAAACTTAGTTATCTAATTTGATATTAGAGTAAATTACGATTTTAGCCCATGTGATTATATCACTTTTACCTTTTAGCCCAAAAAGGAATTTTTTTTAACATTTGAGCACTCAACGTCTTTTTTTCTAACCCTTTTGGACCCCAACGTCTTTTTTTCTAACTATTTTGGTAGGGGCCAAAAGGGTTAAAAAAAGACGTTGTGGGCTCAGATGTTAAAAGATTCGTTTTTTGGCTAAAAGGATAAAAGTGATATCACCACATGGGCCAAAATCGTAATTTACTCTTGATATTAACCATGTATTTGAACGTTTTGTTTAGTTTGGTATCAAATAGATTTTACTTTTTTATTATTTGGTATATAAAATTACATTTATTCAACCCATGTAATAAATGAGGTTTTTAAAGATGTATTATTTTATTATTTGGTAAACAATATTACATTTATTCAACTCGTGTAAAAAAGCGGTTTTAAAGAAATAACTTTTTTATTTGGTATATAAAATTATATTTATTCAACCCGTACAATATGGTTCTTATAGGTATAACTTTTTATTATTTAATATATAAAATTATATTTATTCAACCCGTGTAACAAAAAAAGTTTTTAAAGATATATTGTTTTATTATTTAGTATATAAAATTCACTAGGTTATAACCCCGTGTATTACACGGGTCGAATAAATGAATTTTATACACTAAATAATATAACAATATATCTTTAGAAAACCTCTTTTATTGCACGGGTTTAATAAATATAATTTTATATATTAAATAATAAAAAGTTATATCTATAAGAACCATATTGTATGGGTTGAATAAATATAATTTTATATACCAAGTAAAAAAGTTATATCTTTAAAACCGCTTGTTTTACACGAGTTGAACAAATGTTATATTGTTTACCAAATAATAAAATAAGAAACCTCCTTTATTACACGAATTGAATAAATGTAATTTATATACCAAATAATAAAAAGTTACATCTTTAAAAATATGTGTATTACACGGGTTGAATAAGTGTAATTTCCTTTACTAAATAATAAAGAATATATATCATTAAAAAACACCATGTATTGTACTAATTGAATAAATCTAATTTTATATATCAAATAATAAAAAGTTATATTAGAAAAAACCTCATCTATTACACGGGGTCGAATAAATGTAATTTTGTATAGTAAATAATAAAAAGTATATCTATAAAAAACCACGTGTATTACACGGGTTTAATAAATCTAATTTTATATACCAATAATAAAAAAGTCATATCTTTCAATATACTAATAGATAATAGTCGATACGCGATGGATATGGTGATTGTGAAGACGGTTCTTGAAAAGAAGATATGTTATTCAAGAAGCAAATCAACATCTATTTGAGTGATAAAATATTGGTACCGATACCGACAAATTGATTTATAAATTATGTAATAAAATTGTTATAACAATTTTTTTAGTAATGAAAATTAAAATATTTCATATATTAATACAAAGTTTGGTTTTCATCATGAATAATTTGTTTTATTTAAAAATATCTTAAATTAACAATTTAAATTTTAGAATAATATTTTATTAGAAAAATAGAAGATGGTATTCAAAATGTAAAGTAGGATGAAATTTAATATTAGCTCATTATTCATTTATTTATTTAATTAATATAAGATAAGTTTGGAAGTGAGGCAAAAAAATCATAAATTAAATGCTTACAATGAATGATAGGTGTTACACATTAATGTTTCATTATATAGTATAGTATAAATATATATTTATATTGATATAAGTAGATTATTATATTGTAGTAAAATTTGTTAACAAAGTCTCAATAAATTTAACCCTTTATTTAAAACTTGTAAATGTAACAAAGTATCAATAAAATTAACCATTTATTTAAAACTTGTAAATGTAGAAATGATAAATAATATTAGTTAATTTTATTTTAAGTTTCGTAAAACCTATTTGATATTAAACTACATAAAACGTTCAAATATATAGTCAATATCAAGAGTAAATTACAATTTTTGCCCCTGTGGTGATATCACTTTTACCCTTTTAGCCAGAAAACGAATCTTTTAACATCTGAGCCCACAACGTCTTTTTTTCTAACCCTTTTGGCCCCTACCAAAAGGGTAAGAAAAAAAGACGTTGGGGTCCAAAAGGGTTAGAAAAAAGATGTTGAGGGCTCAGATGTTAAAAAATGTCTTTTTGGGCTAAAGGGTAAAAGGAATATAAACATAGGGACCAAAATCGTAATTTACTCTAAAATCAAATTAGATAACTAAGTTTGAATTTGAAGTAAATAGATAAATATAAAAGTAATAATTAAACTAAATAAATATTTAGTAGTAGGATTATCTATAATTAATTAAAAGAGATTAAATTAAAATTATAATTATCCATAAGACATGGTCTAATATGATGACAAGTGTCCTTAAAGTGGTTTGTTTTATTATATGTATAGATTTATTGGACCCGTGTAATACACGGGGTTATAACCTAGTCTATATAATAAAAGAAACCACTTAGAGACACTTGTCATCATATTAGGCCATCTCTTATAGATAATTATTATTTTAGTTTAATATCTTCTAATTAATTATAGTTAATCCTCTTACTAAATATTATTTAGTTTAATTATTACTTTTATATTTATCTATTTACTTCAAATACAAACTTAGTTATCTAATTTGATATTAGAGTAAATTACGATTTTGGCCCATGTGGTTATATCACTTTTACCTTTTTAGACCCAAAAGGAATTTTTTAATAATATCTGAGTTCTCAACGTCTTTTTTCTAACCCTTTTGTACCCTAACGTCTTTTTTTCTAACCCTTTTGGCCCCCATTATAAAATTTAAATTGTTAATTTAAGATATTTTTTAAATAAAACAAATTATTTATCACGAAAACCAAACTTTGTATTAATATATGAAATATTTTTATTTTCATTACTGAAAAATTTATTATATCAATTTTATTACATAATTTATAAATCAATTTGTCGGAATTGGTACCAACATTTTAACACTTAAATAGATGTTGATTTGCTTCTTGAATAACATATCTTTTTTTCAAGAACCATCTTCACAATCACCATATCCATCGCGTATCGAGTATTATCCATTAGTATATTGAAAGATATGACTTTTTTATTATTGGTATATAAAATTAGATTTATTAAACCCGTGTAATACACGTGGTTTTTTAAAGATATACATTTTCTTTATTATTTACTAAACAAAATTACATTTATTCGACCCGTGTAATACATGAGGTTTTTTAAGATACAACTTTTTATTATTTGATATATAAAATTAGATTTATTCAATTCGTACAATACACGGGGTTTTTTTAAGGATATATATTTTTTATTATTTAGTATAGAAAAGTACATTTATTCAACCCGTGTAATACACATATTTTTAAATATGTAACTTTTTTATTATTTGGTATATAAAATTACATTTATTCAACCCGTATATTAAATGAGGTTTTTTAAAGATGTATTATTTTATTATTTGTTAAAAAATATTACATTTATTCAACCCGTGTAATACACGTGGTTTCAAAGATATAACTTTTTATTTGGTATATAAAATTATATTTATTCAACCCGTACAATATGGTTCTTATAGATATAACTTTTATTATTTAATATATAAAATTATATTTATTGAACCCGTGCAATAAAGGAGGTTTTTAAAGATATATTGTTTATTAGTTAGTATATAAAATTCATTTATTCGACCCGTGTAATACACGGGGTTATAACCTAGTTTAGTTAATATAAGATAAGTATAGATTGAGGATATCTTCAATGAATGACACGTGTCCAAAAATTGGTTTCTTTTATTATAGTAGATAGATTATTATTATTATTATTATTATTATTATTATTATTATTATTATTATTATTATTATTATTATGGTCATTGTTATATATATTAAAATTTGGGGTTTAATTTAAATGAGTCAACCGAGCAAGTCACGAGCCGAGCTGAGCCTACTCTGGCTTGGGCTAAGCTCGTTTACAAATGTGATTTTTTCAAGCCGAGTTTTTTTAATTTAGCTTTGAGCGAGTCATGAACTGTGAGTTTTATGAACAACCCTAGCCAAAGTCTACGGGCTCGAATTGCAATTGATGACTACACAAGCGAAACCGGAAGGTGAAGACCTCTTGTGTTACACAGAGTCAAAAATTAAATGGAACCGGAAGGTGAAGACCTCGTATTTTACATGACTTGTCAAAATGAAACTGGAAAGTGCTCTTGAGTTTACACTACGTTTCTAAATATAAGGTCCTTCCGTGCGTGTTCGTCAATTCTCTATTTAGAAAATTCAACTGATGACATAATCATACATGCGTATTTTTAAGTAACCTTTGAAACTATTTGACGAAATTATGCCCAATATAAAAACAATTAAATTTGAGTTCACATGGTATTTAATATAATACTTTTACTTGAGTGAGTCTTTTGTGTTTTTCTTACAAACCATAGTGTTATAACAATACAGAAAAAATTAAATTTTAGTTCACATGGTATCTAATATAATACTTTTAGTTAGAATGAGTTTTTGTGTTTTTCTAACAAACCATACTGTTATAATAAAACAAAAATATAATTAATATTAATATTAATATTAATGATTAATGAATGAGTTCAAACAGTGGAATGAACACTTATTTTATTAAAACCTAAGACTACATGGTATGGTGATGGACCATCCTTGGAGGATGGTCCGCCACGTAGGCGACACGTCACAATCCTCACTAAGATGCTCCATCCTCCAAAACTACAAGGCATGGTAGGATGATCCTAGTCATAGTCCTCACCATGTTTTTTTTATTTTTTTTATTATTTTATTTTTTTTAACATTTGACAAATATACTAATAAAATATTTTCATTAATATTAAACCCACATTACATAAATATTAAAAAAAAACATAAACTTAAAAAAAAGACTTAATAAAAATAAACATAAAGTTAAATAATTTGATGCTTTTTCATGATGTCGTCTTGTAGTTTTTTCAACATCGAACGTCTCGGCTCGGGTTCGTTCTCGACATTAATCATCATTATTTCCCATTCCTTAAGCCGAATTTTTTCATCGGAGATTCGGATTTTCTCATTCGACAATCGGACCTTTTCTTTTAACTTCTCGTCCGATGCACGGCTTTTTTCTTCGACGGCCCGCTCCTTCGTCTTCGACTTTTGGGCCGATATGTCGTTGTACACTTTTAGGTGTTCCATAAACTCAACCATGTTCGGGTCCACCGTTTCCTTTCCTTTTCCCTTGGCCCGCTCCTTTTTTGTTTTGTCTCGGCCCGGTGGACGGTCGGGTTCACGTACGTTATACTCGTCTTCGTCATAGTCGGCGTCATCATTTAAGTTAATGTGACACCTCGCGTCCGACCCACCGGCGCTTAAACTACCCGTTTCCGATGTTTTTTGGCGTTTCGCCATCGCCACCTCGTTAGGAATGGGCGACCATTTTGGGTCGTCTTTTACAACCATCCACGCGCGAACGTGAGGAAAGTTGGAACCATGATTTTGCTTATACTTTTGCAATGCCATTTTGAACACATCCTCGTCGTTCCACCCGCTACGACGGTCACTTGTATATAATTTGTTATACTCCTCGCAAAACCGATTAATGGCCGAGTTCAATTTTCGCCACTTCGAGGAAACCGAGTCGATATCTCTATACGGGCCTTGGTCCATCATGGCGAGAAACTTGGTCAATACTTTGGACCAAAACCCGTCACCCGGTTGATTGTTACCTATATAAAAACGAACAAATAAAATTAAATAAACAAAACATATAAAATAATAAAAAATTACTTACTGTTATGAATTAAAAAATTAAAAAACCTAAACTAAAAACTAAACTAAAAATTAAAAAACTAACTGTGAAGAATTAAAAAACTAAAAACTAAACTAAAAACTTAAAAACTAAACTTAAAATAACCTACTGTTATTAAAAAAATTAAAAACTAAACTTAAAAAATATTAAATTTAAACCAAAAAAAACTATAAAACTTAAAATGTAAACTTTATAAATTTAAAAAGATGTAAACTTTAAAAAAATACGAACCTTTTACCGGGTTGTCGGAAGTGCCAAGGAAAGCCTTGGCTAATGCTTCTTCTTCGATTGGGGTCCATTTAATCGCCTTCGGTTTCGACGCTTGATCACCCGCTACTTGTTTCCCTTTGTTTCGTTTTCCTTTCCCTTTTGGCGGTTGGGTTTCGGGCACAATCTCCACATCATCTTCGGGTTCGGATTGAACGGGGGGTGTGGGGATCGGTTGGGGTTGAACGGGGGGTGTGGGGATCGGTTGAGGTTGAACGGGTGGAAAGTTCCAAGCACCCCGCATCATCATTTGTTGAAGAGCTTGATTTTGGGAGATTTGAGTGAATTGGTTGGGCGATTGTTGGAATGACGCAAAAGCGTTCGATGAAAATTGGGAGAATTGGTTCGGTTCTAGCGTTGGATAATACCCCGGAACCGAAAAAACATTTGGTTGGGTCGGATTGGTGGGAGTATTCGGGTTGTTCGAAGGCGTGTTGGGAGTATCGGGGTTGTTGAACGGATCCATGAAAATTATGTGGAAGAAGGTTGAGAGTGTAGTGGAAGAGAGTGTAAAAATTATAGGAGAAAATGGTGAATTGTGGAAGTTAATTTGGTGTTTGATAGTGAAAATGGGGGTTTAATTTATATATTTTAAAAATCTAGCCGTTTGGCTTTATTCAAAAAATAGAAATTTAATTTTTTTTATTATTAACGGTCATATTTTAATAGGGGGGCCCACATCTTTGCGTCGTCGCCAACGTCCCTTTTCGGACGGAGAAGACGGAGACGGTAGGGGGCGGCACGGTGTGTGGACCGTCGCCGACCCGCGACGGGCCGGGGCCGACCCCCATACCGTATAGCCTAATGGTCGTCATGGGCACCACAACTGCCTCCTCAATCGTCCTTGACACTGACACCACCTACCGGTTGCCAATGTCATAATGTCATCTAGGGATGAGCAAATGGTATTCGGTATTGAAAACCGAACCGTACCATCGGAAAACACAGAGACTCAATGGGTTAAGACTTTGAAAATTACATTCAAGTAGTTAAAATGACCAAACCATATTCAAGTAGTATGATGTCCTCAGTGGCGGACCCAAAATTTTTTTCAAAGGGTGCGGATTAGGCGTTTTATCCATATTTCAAAGGGCGCGGTTAGGTATTTTGCCAAAAATATACACTACTTTTTTTCAAGGGGTGTGGCAGCCACCCACGAACGTGTCCGAAAGAAAAATCAAACAGGCGCCCTGTCCAAAACGGCTCCATGTGGCTTCTCCGTTTGTCTCCCTGATTTGGTGACCCTCATTCACACACACACATGACTTGAATTGCACACAAATGACGAATTTTAGACTAAACATTGGTGTATCACTTGGGGTATGTTTGGTAAAAGTAGCCGGTGGCTGATGGCTAGTAGCTGTAGCTTTTTAGATATATTTGGTGTTTGGCAGAGTAGCTAGAGTAGCTGAAGCTTTTAGGGGGGGGGGGGGTTATTGCACGGACCTCCCGGCCGCTGGAGTGATCCCACTCCACAAGCTAGCAACGTCCCAATGCTGCCTGGCGGTTAATACCCCATCCCGAGCTGAGTCCGTTTCCCTCTGGGAAGAAGGTGGCAGAATACCCCCTGCCTGGACTCGAACCCGGGTCTCTGTGAAGAGTAGCTGAAGCTTTTAATAAAATGTATAAAATGATCAAAATGGATATAACAAAAAATTTAAAAAGTTTGTGCATTAAAAAACTCATTATCTTTAGAGGTTAAAATAGTCATTTTTTCCCCTAAAAGCTTGTAGCTCATTCTAAACGCTACTTAGTAGCAGCGTTCAACCAAAAGCTTCAAGCTCCTAACCTAAAAGTTTTAAGTTTTTTCAACCAAACAAGACTTTTTATTGACTACGAGTTTTTTCTTAAAAACTTAAAATTAGAAGCTCCTAAAAGGTCCATGCTAAAAATATCCTTGATGCGTCATATTATTTTATCAATAAAACTCAAGCCTCGATTTTAAATGTGTTACATGGTAAGTCAACATATAAGGTTTTCCAATGTGCTTGTCAAAGTTATTCATGTTTGTACACATATACTCGATTTTAAACATGTTTTTTTTTTAAAACAACTTTTAAAAATTGTTTCCTAGTTTGAGGAATTTGTGTTTTTTAAGACTTGTTTTTGGGGTTGCTTGATGCCATGTAAGGGGAAATATCATAAGCCATTCTAGATCATCTATAAAATACATGTGCTGTGAATGATACATATGTTACATCAAAACACCTTAGAAGGGCCAATGTCATAATGTCATCTAGGGATGGGCAAATGGTATCCGGTATTGAAAACCGAACCGTACCGTATAGGGGCCTTTTTGGTAACAATTAGGTACCCACTTTTTTGAGTTTTTGAGATCAGTACTTTTGGTTGGGTACGGTACATCTATTTTGGGTTAATTTACCTTCAAATATTGTACCGTACCAAATACTTTGGATAACTAACAATTTTCAGGATCGATACTTTATGTACCCGTACCGGTAGGATATATGCATAACCACCACAAACATTCCCATTACCCAGTGGTCTCGGTCCCAGTGGTCTCGGTCTCAGCTGGCAACAACCGCAACCACTTTCATCACCGTCCACCGTTGCTACTAGAAGCCACAAAAACAAACATGGCAGGTGAACTCACCATTAACCAACTAGTTTTAACTTTTAACATGTTTTTTAATGCAAACCGTCTTAACTCGAATCCAAGTTGACGCTAAACTCGTTCAGATCTTATATGAAATCGACCAAATCGGTTTGCCACCCATAGAAAAATTTGTTTCTTAGAAGTGGAAACGTTGTGTTTTGCACTTTGATAATGGTTAATAAAAATGTGACATTAAAACTTATAAGTAATATATGTATCCAAAATCGAGTAAAGCCTGATTTATTTAGATATTAACACCTATAAGAATACAGATAAGGCCGAGGGTGTTTCCTAGTCACT
Source organism: Helianthus annuus (assembly GCF_002127325.2). Classification (NCBI taxonomy): domain Eukaryota; kingdom Viridiplantae; phylum Streptophyta; class Magnoliopsida; order Asterales; family Asteraceae; genus Helianthus; species Helianthus annuus. The sequence continues at coordinate 167,892,431 of NC_035448.2, read as the reverse complement.
GGAAAAGAAGTGACCAGTGACAAAAAAAGCCATCTCTAGTCGTGGGCAAGACGGTGAAGAATTTTAGCATCTTATGTGTGGATAGATGGCCAATGGGGGTTTTGATTAGGATCTTCTACTTCTGAATCGAATGGCGGGTTGAGACTTGATTATTGATTGACGCTTCACATTTTAGTAGACATTATGGCTCAATTACTCAAATGGAAATTGATGTTTTGGACAATAGTCTATTGGTATTGGACTTCAATTCTAGTTACTTAAATAAGCTCTATTTGGTCTATATTGGACCAAATATTGCTAATGTGGGCCTCTAGTCATTTCATTAAAAATGATACGCACACACATATTAAAAAGTAAATTGAGCCAACCGAGCTGAACCGAACTGAGGAGACCTTTGCTAGTGCTCGATTCGTTTACAAACCGAACCGATCTGAGCCAAGCGTTTTTTCAATCGAGCTAAATCGAATGAGCAAATATTGAGCATTTGTCGACCGAGCATCGAACAAGTGTGTCGAGCAATTTGAACAGCCTTGTCAAACTGCCATAGCCTAGAAAAACGAACAAGGACAACTTGTTTCTTTCATTCAAATAGTTGGTATGCGAATATGATGAGAGAGGACGATGGTGTTAAGGAGACACTGGTGGTGTGAAAACGATGATTTTCTGGTGGTTGGCGGTGGTGCACTCCGAAGATGAAAAAGCGGAAGAGAGAGAGAGGTTACGTTTATTATTTTGTATATATGTATTTGTGTGTATGTGTGGGGATAAATTGATGTTTTTGTTGTTTTATTTTTTAATTAAGATCTTGTACCGTATGCATTAATGTTTTATTTTTATTGGATGGTGTAATTTTGAAAGATAAAGAAATTCACGTGTAAACTCATTCTGTTTGGGGTTATGTCCAAGTTTGACTACTCAACCTTCGTGAGACTGTACCCCCTGATGCGCGAGAACCGGATGGAATCCGTAAACCCTCGCCCCCGTCAGGTTCGGACCCGAGATTAAAGCCCAGATTCATCCATTTACCCAGATGTCTGTCGAAAATGGCCCAAACGAGAATTGGCCTGTGTCTCCACTAGGGAGGGCAGGCCTCTTTATTGGATGGCGTTAGTCAGTTATATTCAAATTCGTATAATCGGAAAACACAGAGACTCAATGGGTTAAGACTTTGAAAATTACATTCAAGTAGTTAAAATGACCAAACCACATTCAAGTAGTATGATGTCCTCAGTGGCGGACCCAAAAGTTTTTTTCAAAGGGTGCAGATGAGGCGTTTTATCCATATTTTCAAAGGGCGCGGTTAGGTATTTTGCCAAAAATATACACTAATTTTTTTTCAAGGGGTGCGGCAGCCCCCACGAATGTGTCCGAAAGAAAAATCAAACAGGCGCCCTGTCCAAAACGGCTCCATGTGGCTTCTCCGTTTGTTTCCCTGACTTGGTGACCCTCATTCACACACACACATGACTTGAATTGCACACAAATGACGAATTTTAGACTAAACATTGATGTATCACTTGGGGTATGTTTGGTAAAAGTAGCTGGTGACTGGTGGCCGGTGGCTAGTAGCTGTAGTCTTTTAGATATATTTTGTGTTTGGCAGAGTAGCTGAAGCTTTTAATAAAATGTATAAAATGACCAAAATGGATATAACAAAAAATTTAAAAAGTTTGTGCATTAAAAAGCTCATTATTTTTAGAGGTTAAAATAGTAATTTTTTCCCTAAAAGCTTGTAGCTCCTTCTAAACGCTACGTAATAGGAGCGTTCAACCAAAAGTTTCAAGCTCATAACCTAAAAGCTTTAAGTTCTTTCAACCAAACAAGACTTTTTATTGGGTAGGAGTTTTTTCTTAAAAGCTCAAAGGTAAAAGCTCCTAAAAGCTTTATGCTAAACATATCCTTGATGCGTCTACCATATAAGGTTTTAAATGTGCTTGTCAAAGTTATTCATGTTGTACACATATACTCGATTTTAAACACGTTTTTGAAAACAACTTTTGAATTGTTTCCTAGTTTGAGGAATTTGTGTTTTTTAAGACTTGTTTTTGGGGTTGCTTGATGCCATGTAAGTTAGGGGAAATATCATAAGACATTCTAGATCATCTATAAAATACATGTGCTGTGAATGATACATATGTTACATCAAAACACCCTTAGAAGGGCCAAGGCCCCATACCAAAGTGTAAAAATTGTATTAGTAACCAATAAATAAAACGCAAATCATAATTTATAATCTTTATATACCAATAAATCAATAATATGTGTATAATTCTCCATTAGTCACCTAAAATAATAAAACGAAATATGACAGGCAAATGTCTAACAAAAAAAAATTTTAAACGTCTTTTGGACATCGTCATCTACGTTGACATCATCAACGTAATGAAAAGAAATATCGTTTCGCTACAGTTGCGATAGGTACAAAGGATTTTGAATCTTTGTAGGCAACACAGTGCTATATTATAAATATTTGTAAATTTCTTACAACTTTCTTAGAGTCAAAAAATGCACATGCTGCCATGCATTTATAAATTACCACCTCCAACCACAATTGATATTACAACTGCTACAACACGTATAACTCACCATGCCTTTCTTTACCAACCAAGCAAGACGTGATCAAACCTTGACTATAACTTATTAAACAAAACATACCTAGAAAAAATCTTGATGTAGCTAGATTAATATAGAAATGGCACTTTCATGGGAAGAGCACAAATACCCTTTACCTAACACTTGTGTTCGAGGTTTTCTTTGTCTACATGCATGCATTCGTATATACGCAAATCTTCCTAAATAAATAATTTGAATGTCGTTTAACTACACACACTTTCAGATTCGTCGAGCCGGCTCGTTAATTTTGTTTTAACTTTTTTACATGTATGTATAATATAAAAGACAAAATTATAACTTTTTGACATACACGTGCATTATTTTTGTTATTTTTTAAGATCGAATGTAAATTTTCAAAATATCATGTGTATTGTTTTTGTTTTTTTTTTTTCATTATTTTTACATGTTATTGTTATTATTACATATATTAACTTTGGGGATTAATTTAAACGAACCAATCGAGCAAGTCAACTCTGGATCAGGCTCGGCTCGTTTACAAACGAGCTTTTTTCAAGCTAAGATTTTTTGAGCAAGTCGTGAGTTTTGTGAACAACGCTAGCCAAAGTCGGGGCAACTTAGAAGTGACCGTGGGCTCGGATTGCAATTGATTACTATACAAATGGAAGTGAAGGTGAAGACCTCGTGTGTCACACAAAGAGTCAAACTTAACCAGAACCGGAAGGTGAAGACTTCGTGTTTTACATGACGTGTCAAAATGAAACCGGAAAGTGCTCTTAAGTTTACACTACGTTTCTAAATATAAGGTCCTTCCGTGCGTGTTTGTCAATGTTCTTCATGTTTTAAACTCACACCTATACTCGATTTTAAACATAATCTTTTTAAAAAAAAATTTTAAAAATGTTTCCTAGTTCGAGGAATATTATGATTTGGAAGACTTGTCTATGGCGTTGCTCGATGCCATGAAAGTTAGAGGAAATACCGTAAGCCATTCTAGATCATTTATTAAATACATGTGCTACTAATTATACGCATGTTACATCGGAACACCTTAAAGGGCCAATGCCCCATACCATAGTATCGAAATTGCATAGTAACCAATAAATAAAACATGAATCAGAATCTATAATCTTTATATATTTTTTTTGAATGGCAAATCTTACACTCTTAAATTACACCAGATAAATCCAACATTACTTCTTGTTTGGGATTGAACTAAGACGTTGACATCATCAACTTAAACTGAAAAGAAATATCGTTGAGGTTTGCAACAGTTTCATCACTAATAGATACAATGTATCTTGAGTCTTTATATAAGGTAACACAGTGCTATATTATAAATATTTGTTAATTTATTAGTGTCAAAACGATGCACATGCATTCATAAATTACCACCTTCAACCATAATTGATGTTACAACTGCTACAACACGTATAACTCCATGCCTTTCTTTACCAACCAAGCAAGACATGGTAAAACCTTGACTATAACTTATTAAACAAAACATGCCTAGAAAAAATCTTGATGTAGCTAGATTAATACGACCACAAATACCCTTTACCTAACACTTGTGTTCTAGGTTTTTTTATGTCTACATGCATGCATGCATTCGCCAAACGGTTTTGTGTTACACACGTACTCGCCTCCCTTGGGTATCAACTATCAACGGGTGAGTATAAACCGTGGGTTTAAAATACAACATAAAGTTTATTAAATACTAAAAAAATTATTACCAAAACATTTATTTGTATTAAAAAAATGCAATAAGTTGTTTAAGCACATGCCCAAAGAAACTAACAACAAATCAAAATAAAGACTTACTTTAAACAAAATCTAAATTAATTGTTTGAGATTTGTTTAAGCACATGCCCAACGAAACTAACAACATATATATTGTTGAAACTTACCCAAAGAAACTAACAACATATATATTGTTCTTGAAAATCCAAATTAATTGTTTGAGATTTTGAACATTCGAATAAAGGATCAATTTTCTTTAATTCTTGTGCAACTTGCTATTCAAACCTTTCATATTTATTTGTTATTTTTATGCCTAGTTATCTCTTTATCTATTCAACTAATTAAAAGTATAGTTTTATGTTAAGTTGCAAGATTGATTTATTTAGCTGTGGTTGGTTCTTTGTAGGGCAATCTATATAGTTGATAAAGTTGAAGAACTAGATGTGCAACACTTGAAAGGTCGAGGACCATTGTGCATAAGTCTAAATGACAAAGGGTCTGCTATGAATAAGAATGAAGAAGGAGGCGTGCTTTGTAAATCCGAGTTAGTGGTTCTCTAAAAAAGTAAAAAGTTGATTCCACAAAGAAATTCCAGATCTCCTTGGCTTATTGCAATCAGTGACCACTTAGCTTGAATGAAAACTTGGCTGAAATCTTCAAATCCAAATTGGTGTGGTCGGACTTTCAAAAAAATTAATATTTTACATGAAAAAAAAGAATCATAATTTTTCAATAAAATTAACACTACGTGTTGCAACAATATTGGGTAATATGCTGAAAATATCATGTTCATATTGGAATCAATAAAGACTTTGGTGTAAGAGTATATCACTTTGATGTATAAAATACGATTACAAAATTATATATTGTTATATATTAGCAAAAAACTGGTGACTCGTATCATCTATTTCAGTGGCGGAACTAGAGAACAATTTTAGGGGTATCCCAAATTATTTTTCTATCGTATATTTATATAATGTATTTTTTTTTATTATAGATTCATACAATCAATTACATAAGAGTTAAATGTCATTTTAGTCTCTGTGGTTTGGGACATTTGTCAGTTTAGTCCAAAGGTTGAAAACGTTGCCATTTTAGTCCAAATAGTTTCAAGCGTTGTCATTTTAGTCCACTGTGTTAACTCCGTCCATTTTTTATGTTAGCTAGAAGCGTAATTCGATCATTTTATATGACCGAATTGTCCTTCTAGTTAACAGAATTACATATAAAATGACCGAAATGTCCTTCTAGTTAACATAATAAAGGTTTGAAGTTAACCAGTGGACTAAAATGGCAACGTTTGAAACTATTTGGACTAAGATGACAACATTTCAAACCTTTGAATAAAGTGCAAAAATGACTCAAACCAAAAGGACTAAAATAACACTTAACTCATTACATAATAACAACTACAATTAGTAACTAGACCCTAACCTAAAATCCTATTTCGTTCCTTCTGTGCTAAAATACCTTTGCTCAGGCAATGACAAAACATGAACTTTTAAGTAGGGTTCCTAATATAACTTTAGCTTAATAATCATTAGTTAGTTACAATACTAGATTTTATTTTTAAAGCATCGTCATAAAAACAAATTATAGAATACATATATACTATAAAAATATTACATAAAAATCATAAACGATAATACTATTACAATCTATAGATAATCTATACTAAAGTAAGCAACAAAAACTTTATTAGTTTATTATGGTGTAAAAGTAACACAAACATTCATTATATAAAAATATTACATAAAAAACATAAACGATAATACTATTACAATCTATAGATAATCTATACTAAAGTAAGCAACAAAAACTTTATTAGTTTATTATGGTGTAAAATTAACACAAACATTCATTATAAAAAAATTAATAAACAATAAATAAACTATAAAGTACATAAAGCAATGCATGCTGTCAGAAACTTTCTTCTGTACTGCCTTTTTCCAAAACATTAATATATAATTAAAATTTAAAATAATAGGTAATCTTCTCAATGCTTACCCTGTTAACAGTTCCTTGCCGGAAAACACAAAATCCACCATAATGCTATCCATCTTTGATCTCTTATCTTTCAGTTTTACTATTTTTCCATGGTTTCGTGGATATGCTCAAAGGTATCCATTACATAAAGCAACGGAGAAGAGAAAATCATACACTTCGTCGGGAAAGTTGAGGGGTATCCCGGGCTACCCCTGGGATACCCATAGGTCCGCCCCTGATCTATTTGTAAGATTAGCACTATACATTGATAAACCAAGAATCAAGAAAATACGAACACAATATTTTTTATGACAAAAATTTGAAAATATGATATACTTATACCAAGTCTATGATACAAAAATTTAACAATAATAAGATAAATTTTATTACTAGCATTTCAATGGAGTATAGCATTAGTATGTGACAATTAAAACATCGTGGTATGGTGTTCAAATGGTAAAAGTAGTGGTAGAAACATTGACAAAATACATAGTTCTAATCTAACTTATTCCACACTTCCACATACCACACATATTGGATTTTTCTAGAGTCTAAAAGGATTTAAACCCCTTGTTGACCGGGTCAACAGACAATTTTCCTATGTATAAATATGGTCCCTCTTATTAGAGTTAAAAAGTATTTTTTTTTTTTTTGCCACCAAAGTACCAAACTCTATAATTTTATCTCAAAGTTCCATTTTTATAACAAAAACTAGTGGGTTATGTCCGAAGTTTGCGGCAGCTCAACCGACTCGTCACCGAATGAGGAAAATAAAAAAAATAAAGTCGTGATATGTTAAAAACAACACAATTACGTATTTAGTTTTTTTTTTATAAAATTAATGAACACAAGTTATTAGAAAAAATCAAAGCAAATAAAAATTAAATTGTTTAAAAGCGTATCTTATTTATAGTATAAGGGTGAAATTGAAAATTAATAAGATAATAAAAAATAGTCGTTATTGTTCCTCGAAATAGAATTGCGTGTGTATACATATATAAACACACCCCAAATAACTTCGTTATTTGTGTGATTAAAGTTAAGGAGCTTTAGGAGAGGGTTCATATACGTCTTAACTTTGTCCTAGATGTTTAGCTTTTTCACGCACCTTAGATGTACTTTGCATGTGACTATCTTCATGTATTTATGTCTTTATTTTGTTTTGTGATGGTATGTATGTTTATATTTTACTATGTTACTTTTCACAACTTCTTTTGTTATTGGGCATTTATATTTCTATACTTGTAGTTTTGTATGTGTATTTGTTGTTTGTTTGGAGGTACAGGTCTCTCTAAAAACAGTATATCTCTATAATCGAAGATAGATGCAAGGTTTGCCTACACCCATCTTATTCAAACCTTACTAGTAACTTCGTTATTTGTATGATCTATTGGGCATGGTTTGTTATGGTTGTTGTATATATAGTATACCCCATATATAATAAGGGGAGGGTGGTGGTCACTATTGATAGAATTCCATCACTCACAAGCACCAATTAAGTTCCGCTATGTCATTAACCATTTTTCCATTACTCACAACATTTTTTGGTGGGATGGTCATCACTCACAACACCTAACAATAAACTCCCACACCCCCTCACATCCACCATTTTACACGCGTGATAAAAATAACGACCGTGGACATTTTTGAAGTTTAACGCGTGATAAAAATCAGCGGCGGTGGTCATCACGGAAGTTTAACGCGTTATTGCTGTTTATCACGCAAAAACGACGCTCGACCCCGCCTCCTCTAACCTATGGAATAATTTATGAATTTTAACGGTTACATTATTTAAATACCCCATATATAACATGTTTCATTGAAGTCGTCTACAACATTGAAGCCAGGGGCGGACCTAGCATAGAACAAGGGGCAACCCCCCGTTACCCCTTGACGCTCCGGCGGTAGTATAAAATTAGTGTAAATTTTGGAAAATTTTGACGTTTTTTCGATTTCGCTGCCCCTTTTTATAGAAACGTTGCCCCTTTAGATTTTTTCTAGATCCGCCACTGATTGAAGCTATGTCACATTACATACTACAAAAGTACGTATCATGTTCTGTTTATATCAAACCCGACGACAAGAATAAAATATAGAAAATGGATTTATTGGACCTCTAAAGTTTACTTGTAACAGTTATTCTCGATTCAACCCTTTTAAACTTTAAACAAAGAAAGACTTTTGTAGATAAATTTGCATTTTTTTTTTCTCATTTGTAGTTGTGTTTCATAAGGCTAGTGGGTATGGTGGTCGGCAGAGGCCCGGCTAAGACCGGCGCCGGTCCCCCACACCACCCCCCTCAGGTTCGGCCCGGCAAGTTCGGCTTCCCACAGCCGGTGTAGCCGTGCCTCTCTCCTCTCTCCTAACACACACACATCTATACATATATATATATATATAAAGGGGTTCATCCCCCACCCCCTAGGTCCATCCCTTCCAAACCGAGCCTACGTGACGCTGACGTGGCGGCCCATCCTCTTAAGGATGGAGCTCTCCATACCCTCTCGTCTAATGGGTTGGTAGGATAGGTAACGGAAGTAGAAAGCTTTTAATGTTATCTATTTATTATATCGAAATGTCTTTTCGACATTGACATAATCAGCTATAAAGAAATTTCGGGGAGGCTCACTAACGTTACATCATTGATAGACCTTGAATAGTTATATGAGGTAACGGAGTGTTATATAAGTAATTATTAAATTATTACAACTTTCTCAAACCGGATATGATGTATCCTATATGTATATATGCATATACAGTAGGGCCGTTCAAATCGCTCGCCGCTCGTCGCTCGCTCGACGCTCGTTCGGAAATTGCTCGGAAAATGCTCGTTCGATTTGACGCTCGGTTATAAATGAGCCGCTCTGCTCGGTTCGGTTTGTAAACGAGCCAAGCATGAGCAAAGGTTCGCTCGGCTCGGTTCGGCTCGAATTATTATTTTTAATTAATAATTAGTATATATATATATATACATACACATATACACATACATATATAAACATGTATATACACATATATATATACAAATATAAATTATACATATATACACACACACACCTATATATATTCACACACATAACACATACATATATACTTAAGTATAAATTAAATTTATAGTTTTATATATACCACTCTATTAGATTTTGGTCCACTATATACAGATTTACAACTATATCTATATGTACTAGCCCAACCACGCCAATACAAAATTAATATCAAAACCTAAAAGTTAAATCCTAAATCGATAAATGACAAGCTGCTCATCGTCTCAATGTTTTATGTCGTTACCCTAAGTCGATCGTCTCCTGCTCTCAACGTAATTGTTCGTGCAATTTGATCATCGCCTCATCGGCCACAACATTGTTATTCATAAGAAAAATATTATGTCATGAAACGGGCATGTTTTTAAAGACATAAAAACTTGAGATCGAACATTGTCACTAGCTCTCTTAGCGAATTTCAATCGGGCGACACGGTTGTCCAAATCGCTCGAACTTCGCTCGACGCTCGCTCGGAATATTTACTGCTCGAAAAATGCTCGCTTGATTTGAGGCTCGGTTTTAAATGAGCCGCTCCACTCGGTTCGGTTTGTAAACGAGCCAAGCATGAGCAAAGGTCCGCTCGGTTCGGCTCGGCTCGTGAACAGTACTAATATATAGGGTAAGGATTAAAGGATAGAAAGCAATAGGATTATGATATGTGACAAAATTTAAAATAAAAAGTAAGAGTATTTTGGTCAATCACATCCTTTCTTCTTGCATCTTCTCCCCAGTAACTTCAAAACCCACCATTTTCAACCATTTCTTCACTTTCTATCTTAATAATCACTACATTATAGTGCGATTTTTATCACCAATCAATGATTCAAACATCCGATCGACGTGTTCTTCAGCTTTTTTTTTAAGAAACCCAGTTGAATTTCATATAAAATCTCGTTTTTCCCTGTGATTTCACTTGATTCGTTCGATTCGATCGCTGATAAGTGTTTCTAACATTCAAATTTCGTCAATCGGTGAAGAAATCTGAAGAAATCGGCTTCGATCTATGTAAGATTTTTTTGAATTGCATTTCTACGATCTGAGTTTTTGAATTGAGTCATTGCGTTTTACGATCTTGGCGGGGTCCGGAGGCAGCGCCCATGGAAGCAGGGTCCAAGGGGCAGAGCCCCTGGCTGGGGTTGATTAAAATGCTTTTATAAAAATACATCAGAAAAATTAATTTTCCAGAAATTGCTTCATTTCGAAGACAGTAATTCGTAGACAGTTTTTTATTTGCTACTCTCTGGTTCAGACAATTCACAAAAAGTTTTATGTGTCCATTGCATTTTAGAAATAAGAGAGTTTTATGTGTTTTCTGTCCATTGCGTTTTAGAAATAATAGAGTTTTATGTGTTTTCTGACCATTACGTTTTAGAAAAACATATTTTTGAAGTGTTTTTAGTTCATTGCGTTTTAGGTAAACACATTTTATGTGTTTTCAGTCCATTGCGTTTTAGAAAATACACGTTCTTTTGTGCTTTTAGGCTATTGCGTTTTAGAAATAAGACATTTTTATGTGTTTTTTTGGCTATTGCGTTTTAGATAAACACATTTTTGAAGTGTTTTTAATCATTGCGTTTTAGGTAAAACACATTTTTAGGTGTTTTTAGTCCATTGCGTTTTAGAAAAAAGACATTTTTAGGTGTTTTCTAGCCATTGCGTTTTAGAAATAAGACATTTGTTTGTGTTTTTTGGTGCACTGCGTTTTAGGTAAAACACATTTTTAAGTGTTTTCTGGCCATTGCGTTTTAGAAAGTACACTTTCTTTTGTGTTTTTAGGCTATTGCGTTTTAGAAATAAGACATTTCTTTGTGTTTTCTGGATATTGCGTTTTACAAATAAGACATTTCTTTGTGTTTTTGGTGCATTGCGTTTTAGAAAAAAAGTAATTTTTTAGGTTTTTTTCCATTATGTTTTACGCAACTAGGTTTTCGAAAATATAACAACAGTATACTCGTTTTAAAGATAAAAAAACGCTCGTTTTTTGTGCAATTTTTATAAAAAATAATGTCGTATAAAAGAGTTATTAACGTTTAGAAAATGAGAGGGGGGGGGGGGGAATTGGAGGAGAGAGAAACTATTGCCTTGGATTGACTAGAATGCCCCTAAACAAACTCACGCGTCTCTTTTCTTCCCTTCAATTTCCCTCATTTAATCTTAGCCCTTGATTAAATAAATGGATAGTCAAGATTACTTTCTAGCCTTCTTAGCCAAATAAACTTTCTAATTTCTATTATATCCTAACCCTGCATATATATATATATATATATATATATATATAGGGGGCTGCTAGAATGACAACCATCCCGAGTTGTAAGAACCGCGAGAACTACACCCCACGGAGCGCCGTTCGCCATGATTTTTTTTTACAAGTAGATGTGTATATTATAAACACAGCCGTAAAAAATCATGGCGAACGGCGCTCCGTGGGGTGTAGTTTTTTACACCAACTTTTGTGAGAAGTGTGAGAAATAATTTGGGAATGTCAAGTGTCCATTATCTTAATTAATTCAAAAGGGTATATTAGTAATTGTCCATTCTTATCAATTAATTGATTTCCAAAGATAACTGCCAAAAATATCAGGCGATATATTAGGGATGTGATTCGAATTCGATTTGTTCTATACATTTAATTGTTTACGGTAAGTTCTTGTTGTGGTGTTATATTCCCTAGTCAATAGTGTTATATTATGTACAGGTATCTTTAATCTCCTTTTCATAGTGTTTTATCCCCATCAATAGTGTTTTATTCTGTATAGTGTCTTACAGTAAACAGATAGTGTTATATCTTTCTATAGTGTTTTATCATGTAATATACTGTTCCTTTTCATAGTGTTTTATCCTCATCAATAGTGTTTTATTCTGTATAGTGTCTTACAGTAAACAAATAGTGTTATATCTTCCTATAGTGTTTTATCATGTAATATACTGTTCCTTTTCATAGTGTTTTATCCCCCATCAACAGTGTTTTATTTATGTATAGTGTCTTACAGTAAACAAATAGTGTTATATCTTCCTATAGTGTTTTTATCATGTAATATACTGTTCTTTATAGTGTTATAAAAAGTTGTTGTGAAGGAAATCGAAGAATTTATCTCAGTACGATAAATTCGCTGATTTTTTAGGAGATTGATGGGGGTTTTGAAACAGTTACCATAAATTCGCTGATTTATAGGAGATTGATGGGGGTTTTGAAACGGTTACCATATTTGAAACGTTGGAAAAGTCACTATTGCCCTTTAATTTTACATAAGGTCCTTCTAATTAAAACACAATTTACATTTTATACCCTACTGATCTCAACCATTAGATCAAATATCCAATGGTTTAAAACACTTCTTACCCTTCTCACATTTTAGACACTTTTTACCATATCCCTACCATACATACATATATACATATATATATATATATATATATATATATATATATATATATATATATATATATATATATATATATATATATATATATATATATATATATATATAGGGGAAAGTTCATTTAAGAAGAAATTTAACGCGAGAATAAAAAGAAGAAATGACATAATGATAAAACATTAAATAGTTTATAACTCCTCTTATTAATTATGTTATCTCTCATTAATAAAGTAAAAAAATATTTTATCCTACATATTTCAAAATTTGTCCTACATATATCTTACACTTATCGAAATTTACCCTACGCATATCTAAATTTATCCTACACATACTAAAATTTATCATACACATGTCGAAAATTGTTCCTTCACCATAGATTATTTTATCTTGGAAAAGTATATTTAAAAGTGAGTTACAAGTTTAATTAGTTAGCTAATTAATTACAATTAGAAATTTACTTATACGCCCTTATTAATTACATTAAATATACATATCTATACAACCTAATAAAAGCCTTAATTAGGGGACACATGGCATCCATCTAGGGCCTCTATTTTCTATTTTCCCGCCTAAAACACTAATCCTTTTGGTGCACCCGGTGTGAATGACCCGTTTTAATAATATGGGTCATAATCACGCGTGAGCATATATTTGTTATAACCCGAATACACCAAACTTTTCTTCTTGCACTAGGGTTTAATCTTCTACAACACACTTCTCATCTCCATCTCAGACGGCTGATTTTCCTAAGAAACCCTACCTGCGGCGCTGATTCACGTCGGTTTCTGGTACGTTGATTGCATTGTAACGCCTATTCGTCTTCGTTTCCTTTAACGTATCATCAGATTGTTTCAGTCCGGTTTCGACAAACAAAGGTATGATTCTCAACCTCTACACCAATGTTGATTCTTTCACTCCGATTTGGTGTACACAGATGACATACCTCTTTTTGTCCACATACGATTGTGTTTTACACATCATCTTTTGGGTTGGAGAGTAAAATCTATATCCAAAAGCTGTGCTATGTAAGCAAATATTGTTTTCATAATTGTTAATCATTTGTTTGTTCTTTCTGTTATTTGATTTCTATTATTTAAATGTGCTGATTTGATGCTGTCTTGGGGCTGTTTTGTGTTTATTTGGTGCTTTTTGTGGCTGCGGTTTCACTTTAAATTGATAGGGTTATGGTACTCGGAGAAACCAATTAATGGCAGCTCAATCCTCATTCAGCATTCAAACGCTCATTTTATGAACCTCTGGTATTTGTTCTAACCCTAAATATGTTATTCTTTATATATGTTATTCAAAAACGTCATGTGTTCAATTGATACATATATGTGATTGAAGTTTTTTGGTCTTAATGTTTAGTATAACAGAGTTTTCTAATCTTTTAATGTTTAGTGTACCAGATTTCAACTACTGTTTCATGCTTTAATACTTTTTTATGAGTCTGAATTCATGATTAAATATCTCTTCATTGTTTAAAGAAAAACTGATGATTTTAATGGCTTTTTTTAACAAACAAGAAAAATTGTTCTGTTTTTTTTTTCTAATTTTATGTTCGGATTAACATATTTCAATGGCATTGAAGATCTAATACCTTACTCCTCTCTCACTAAATGTATACTTTCTTTCACAGTTATATGTTCAAAACAGGTTCCCCATTGATGTCCCAGTCAGCTGTTGATGAAGGGTCCAAAACTGGAATCAAAGGGTCTGGGATTCTGAGCTCAGCAGCTAAACCGAGCAACAAGAAGTTAAAGTTTTTGATCAGTAACACATAGCACGGTTCTTCTGGTCTGCATCTGTAAACTTAATAACTCGATTTATCACTCATGAAGTTGATGTTTGGTTTGTGGTTTACTGTTTATAAATGTTGTTATTGCAGCCATCAAGGATCAGCATCTGTTAGTCGACACATGACCATTTTTATGGTGCTCAGGGCCATATGTTTGATGATTTTCACCCAAACAAGGTCAAGATGCATACTTTGTTTTAGTTCTAACTGTTTTTGGTAATAGTAATGATAGTTTTGTTTGAAAGATTCATCAATGGAATTTTGGTTTCAGGCCGATGTGATTATTACCTTGGCTGGATCAAATGGAGGATCATGGTCAACCAGTTTCTTACCAAATTCATCATTAAAGCCATATGATGGTGAGACTATTTCTTTGAACGATAAGAATCGCATTGATGTTTGTTTGTGGTTTACTATATAAAAATGTTGTTATTACAGCCATCAAGGATCAACATCTGTTAGTCGACACATGACCATTTTTATGGTGGTCAGTCCCATATGTTTGATGATTTTCACCCAAACAAGGTCAAGATGCATACTTTGTTTCGGTTCCGACTGTTTTTGGTAATAGTAATAATAGTTTTGTTCGAAAGATTCATCAATGGAATTTTGGTTTCAGGCCGATGTGATTATCACCCTAGCTGGATCAAATGGAGGATCATGGTCAACCAGTTTCTTACCAAATTCATCATTAAAGCCATATGATGGTGAGACTATTTCTTTGAATGATAAGAATCGCATTCAATGCTATTAGTAATTTTGTTAACACACTAATGATGGTTTGACTCAAAAAGTCAAGTAACTAAGCATGTAATTAATTGTTTGTAGGGGAGGGCAATGTCGCACAAAGCTTAGACCGTTTTTTTAATGTCAGTCACTTAACCAATTACCCATCAAAGATGGAAGCTTTTGACGAGGTGTTGCGTGTGATTAGAATTCCACTTAAAAATGATCGTCAACAATTGAATTAGGGAAACCCACCCACAGGTATGAAGCGGAGATGAGCTTAAGAATAATGATTGTCTTAATTTGGATGAGGTTTTATTGCATTAGAGTTTTATATACTGTCATTTGTTGCATGAATAGAGCGTATTTTTGGTTCAGCGACCGCAATGATGATATATAAATTCAGATTTTTATTTATTATTTTGTATTAAATGAAACTTATACATCAACTACCAGTGCTCCTATTCACAACGTGTTTGATCACCAATAATTATAAGCTGGGGCCTAGGATAATGGAGGCCTGGGAGTGCCCGGCCTCCAGCGATTTTTTGCGAGCAGTGTTAATTTTATCGAAAATTTACAATTTTTTTGTAGTGTAAATATTGGATGTTTAAGAGCCTGCCCCCACTGTTTCGGATTTTTAGAGTCCGACCTCCTCTGAGTTTCCATTCAAGCTCTGCCAATTCAAGCTCCGCCAATCAAGCTCCGCCACTGATTATAAGGTGAGTTTGAATTCTGAGTGTTCAGGTACATATTGTCTTATAGCTTATTTTACACTAAATATGCCTTTGTTAAGCATGTACGCGATTCTCAAACACACTGATTCAGGCGATTCTAACACATCGGAAGGGGAAGGGGATAATTAAGGATGATAAAGGTAAAGGTTCACAACATCAAACTCAGGGTTACACTCTTCTCTGTTGGTGTTTTTTTTTTTTTTTTTTTTTTTTTTGCATCAAAATTTGTTAAAGGCCAATAAGATACCTTGATTGTACTGTAAGGCACATACTTCCTCAGTTTCCTCCTCCTGAACGCAGGTTCATACTTTGTTAATTTTGTCCTCTAATTCAGTAATGATGCGTGTGGTTTTATAGTAATTAACTTTTATAAAATATTTGGTTTTCTTTTATGCGAGACCTGGCAGGGGACCTTGCTAAAGGAGTTTGAGAGCACTTTGACTTCCAACACTTGAGCAGGTATTGTGCCTCTTTGCTTTTCTACTTATGGAGCTTTTGACATCCTTCAAATCGTCTATTGTAATTTTTCCTGGAGGTTGCACTTTTCGACCCGTTTACTTAACATGGTCAGGTAGCGGGTCAAAGCAGGTAACTATTAGCGTGAGTCAAAATAGTTGGGTCGAGTAAGTTTGCAAATATCTTTATCTTTTCATTTGATATATTATTAGCCTGTTATATGACTTAAAAACTATATTACAAAAATATAACCGAAGCCGAACCGATTCGGTCATTTGGTTCGAACAACCAATCCTCTGAAAGTAAAAAAGTTCAGTTGTCCCTTCAAATGAGCCATCACCTTCGCTTTCGAAATGAACATGTCATTGTCAATGTAGGTTTTTTAGTTGAGTAACCAATCCTCTAGATGTTGCAAACCCACTTGATCCGACCCGTTTAGCCAATTCTTTTTTTTTTACCATATTGTTTCTTTCTGAGGTTGAATTACACGTTATGCTGGTAGCTAAACATGGGAAAAGTTGTAAGTTGGTTTTGTTTTTCACCTAATAAAATGGTGTTATGTTGTTTATCAGGTTATTCATGCATGGTTAAGCTATTTTCCAATCAAAGGAGATCTTATTGAGGCTAAAGGTGTTCACGAGATACTTTGTTCATTGGTCGAAAGGCAAGTATGGGTAATGCCTTTTTTGGTTCTCCTTTACCTCTTTTTGCATTGCTTCTAACAAACTCTGCTATCTATATCACAAGTTAGACATGGAACTTCAGGGTCCCAACAACCTACATGTGCCAAAAATTGTTTCTATATTGCTGAAGTTAGTTATCCTTCATTAAGATAGTATTTTGGTTTTACTCTGGAATGGGTTGATTCGGGATACATAGAAAACTTAAGAATCGTTGTTATGAAAAAAAAAAATGATTTTACACAAACTTTAATATGTATATTTAACTGGTCAAACGGTAAAAAAATAAAATACCAGCACATAATGAGCAGGTCAAGTAGGCGCCAGTCTTTTTCATCTGGTAGGCTTAACATATTTGGGAATACATTACATAGTTTGCCTTCATTTAACCACAAGTCTTTCCGAAAAAAAATCGCCTCAGCGTCTCGTGTTTCGTTTAGTCGAACTAGATTTGGGTTAAGGGTAGTTTGTGGCAACAGTGAGAAGGCTAGGTTGCAGCAGCGTTCATGTCGCTGGCAACCAGTAGATGGCGAGTGCATAGAATGGTGGTTGGTAATATTTGTCGATTTAGATCTTTTATAAGTTAATAGGTTTCGTGAAATCTTAATTAGTTATATAACTTAAATTGACCCAAATCAACCTATTTAAACACACAAAAATTACCCAAAGCAACTTAGCAACTCATATTTTTTATAAAATAAATCATGTCTGCCATGAGTGTTCAATTGGTAACTTTCAAAATTATTGGACAGACTATTATTTTATGTCAAGGGATTACAATATAAAACAGTTGACTGTTTTATTTAAAAAACAATTAAAACTAACACCAGAGCATATTTTGGTTTTGAAAGATGAACTTATAAATAAAAACTCTCATTTTATCTTTTCAACAACCTACGTTTGTCAACGAATTCTACTAGATATATTTATGTCACATTTGACCATTTGTTTTTCATGATTATCAGTTCTTCAGTTATGTTTTCGTACTTTGGTTAATCATTTTTTAGGCTTTCCCTTATTTAGTTCTTTGCAGCTATTACCTCATGTATGCTTTGCTGGTGTTTTTTTATTGTGAACATATAACCTTCTTTTCTATCTATTGGAATCTTGATGAAAGTCTCATATCATCACTTTTGGAACAAGTTAAGTATGCTTTAAACGAACTTATGAAGATAGTTTAAATTATAAAGTTAGTGGTTATATTGGCAGTTTACGAGCCTAGAGATAATAACATTTGGAACAAGTTAAGAAGCAGCAGGAGACGTAGGTGTGGATGAAGCTGACCCAGGAGAAGAAAGCGTAGCTGCAACATCAGCAACAACGCGGAAAATGTCACCATCTTATTCTGTTTGTGTTTCCTAAAGTAAACGTTCTTGGTTAATTTTCATGTTTATATTAACGCAGTTTCAGGGTAGTGACGGATTTCATTCGCAGCGTCAGTTCAAAATTGCGGATTAGGTCATACAGCAAATTGGAAAAATGTAAAATGGTTTGAGAAAAGTATGTATTCTTGAGATGAAAACATGTTGCTTGATACATAGAATACAGTATTGAATGCCGCTTCAACCTGCAGCATTTCATCAAAGAAACAAATCGTAGTACCAACCATTAATATGCCAAAGAGGGAGGATGGTTGAAAATGCATTTAAGAATATTTTTTGCATATGTCATAAGCAGTCTATAAAACAAGGGTGCACTCTCTTTTAGGTACTTTATCATGTTTTGTTAGCAACTATTATCACTAATTGATCCTTAATTGATTGTGCCCTTTTGTAGTTACTGTTCATGTTTCATGTATTTTGAATTCTTTAGGCTGTTGATGTTGATGTAGAGACATGGAAATTGAACTTTCTAACCTTGGAATCGTGATATGAGGCTATATTATATGTTGTGTTTTGTGAAACTATTCGTAGGATGCATTCCACATTTTCATATAAGATTTTTGACTTGATAGATACTTGATTGCATGATCTGTTAGCTTAACGTTTTCTTTTCATCATATCCTTTTGATCCATTATATGTTACGGAATCATGGATGTATTTTATAATTTTTGATCGTGTGTAAAACAAATAAATAAAAGTGTTTGATTCTAAGTACTAATTTTGAGAAATAACAAAAAACAAGGTCCGGAATTTGTTCATAATAATATATAGATTACAATACCAACAATATTTTAAGTTAGATATAGCTTTTTGATGTTTTCATTTCATAATTAATGTACGCCCCGCTTGCGGTATGCACATATAATGTATATATGTATGGGCGTTCGGGGGGCAAAAGTGAAAGTGCACTAATTTTAACGTTATTTTACTAATTTCATGAAAATAACGTTAAAAGGGGTGGATGGTTAATCATGTGGTAGCGTTGATAGCCGAAAGACAAGGGAATACATGCACTAATCGGCCTCTGTCTTAGTTGCTGAATGTTATGTGCCTTATGTCGAAGGCTTGATGCAAAACTACTATCGAGCCGGGGGTCTTACTGGAAGAAGCCTCTCTATTCCTACAGGGTAGAGGTAAGACTGTCTACATTTTACCCTTCTCAGACCTTATGTTAGCTTTGCTATTGGTGGGATTTACTGAGTATGATGATGATGATGATTATTTCATAATTAACGTGGGTTTTGTTCTTTATTGTTTTTCTTCGCGCCAAGGACAGGAACAGATGGTCAATTTCTTAGCTCATAGAGCACCAAATGAATACAACCATGTACAACTACCTAACTAATAAAATCATTATAATTTCTATGGCTTGCCTTCGCCTTTTATAAAAAATGTTGTGTTATTCCCAACAACATATCCGTATTATAACCCAACCATATAACACAACACTATTTTTCCCAACAACTTTTACTTTCTCAGCTTTAATGTTTTGACATAGAAATTTGAATTTTTAGCATATACATATATGATATCTACCATGCTTCATGATTCAATATCACTACCAGATTATTTATTGGAACCTATATTCCATTTTAGTTATTAATAATTTTTAAATATCCGTTTTGTTATTTTTAAGTAGTATTTTATTTATATTTGTTACTCTATTTGATTTATAAGTAATAAATAGTAATTGATAATTAAGTATTTTTTTATTAATCACACGCCTCATAACAAGTACATGCAGGTTTGTGCCTTGAAACATTACTTCCATGTAGGTTCTTTGTGTATTTTTTTTTCTTCTTCTTTTTTTGCGCTGCTTGCCTCACGCTGCTTCGTGGACCCTTCAGACACCACTAAGCACTACCAGATAAAAACAAATTCAAAGCATTAGCCATTTAGGCCCACAAATTTTGAAGACTCCTTAGGATTTTTTTGATAGTAAAAAATATAACTACATAATAACTTAAAATGACATAGCTGATATTATATTAAGGTATATATTTTCTATGTCCCACTTATGTAATTTTTTTAATCTTTTACATGTAGGTTCCACATATACGTGCTATGTACCTTTCAAAAAAAAGATGTACGTGCTATGTGACTCACAGGTTCTAAAGAAGAGGAAATCTATTCGAAAGTTCACTAGCTTTGACCAGTTGAAGGTTCAATCGCTTTGATTAAGAAGAAAGGTAAAACTACATATTATCTCACATTTGGCAACGATATAACTGCTTTGCAATAGCGACACCGACCAAGTTTTCAATTCGAAACATCATTTTTTTCCGTTACATGGAGATGAAGATTGGGATCAAGTATTAGAGCATGAATTTACAACATCATCAGTTGATTGTGTTTTGGGGAGTAATATGTATTAGCAAATATAATATGTTGGGGGTGGGTGTTATTTTCTTTTGGTGTAATATATTTTTTTCTTGGTTAGCTACATGCTAATCTTAACATGGTATGGGGGTGGGTGTTATTTTCTTTTGGTGTAATATATTTATTTTCTTGGTTTAGCTACATGCTAATCTTAACATGGTATAATAAAGCCTCCTTTGTTGTTAAAAAATGAAGTGAATTATCATACATCTACTCTAGGTTGCGTTGGTGGTTGTGATGCTATTATGAGACAACTTATAGACATTGAAAATTTTGAAGCATACAAGGTATGTTTTTTATTTGTTCAAGACCTTAAGCGACTTAAAACTTACGATTCAACGAATTCTTATTCAAAGTAGGTCATAGTTAAATCAAAATTTGATAAATACTCTCTAAACGTATTAACTTTTAACAATTAAATTAATTACTTATATATTTAACATCATCCAAAAGTATATTAATTAAATTAATAATGAAATACAAATTATTTTGTTACTCATTAAAAAAACAAACAAAACAAGATTTGATGTTTATAACGTGAAGCATGATATAATTGAAGCTGAACATATTTCGTTAGGTGATGACTGTTTTTTCCAATTGGTCAAAAAACGAATTCGAGGTTATTGGTTTTGAAGCTCCAGCAAGTAGAAGTATTAGAGTAATAGGCTTTCAATTTATATTTCAAACCAGAAAAACGTATTTTTTTCGTTTACTTATCTTTTCAGTTTTGTTAGATCTATAGTACGATACTTCGTTGTATTTTAATCTTCAACTTCATATTTAATAAGTTCATGCGTACCATTTATTTATGATCAGTTGTAATTTTTTTCTAAAAAAAAAACATATCATTTCTCAACACCGCGAAATTCGCGGGTATTAGCACTAGTTAAATGAAGTAAAATGGAACATTTCTATTGGTTTAAAACTTATTCTTTTTATTCTTACAATTTTTTTCTTCTCATTTGAACCTTTCACTATATATATAGGGTAAGGTTATTGTAAAAAAGACCAAAAATGTGAGAAAGGTAAGAAAGAATCTCAGCCATTAGATATAAATTAATTGAAAAGGGTAAACAAGTAATTTTATCATTAATTCAATTAATTAAAAACTTTCCATAACCGCCACCTTAATTATAGGAAGTATATAACACCATTCAGTAAGTATATAACACCATTCAACATTCAGCAAGAATATAACACCATTCAGTAAGTATATAACACCATTCAGCAAGTATATAACACCATTCATTGACTAAACGTCTGATCGAAACATATTTTTTTCTCTATATAAGTATAGCAATATGGTACTCATATTAAAGATAAAAAACGCTCGTTATTATGGTGTAATTTTTTTTTTTAAAAATTTACGAGTTATTGACGTTTAAAAAAGACGGGGGGAAGTTACATAGGCATTACCTAATTTCTAATGAGTTTAAAAGACTATATTGCCCCTGGATATTTCAAATCAGTCCAAATTAATAAAAATATTTTACAATTTGGTCCCTATTGATCTCAACCATTAGATCTAATGGCTGAGATTCTTTCTTACCCTTCTCACACTTTAGGCATTTTTTACAGGATCCTTTACATACATACATACATACATACATACATACATACATACATACATACATACATACATACATACATACATACATACATACATACATACATACATACATACATACATACATACATACATACATACATACATACATACATACATACATACATACATACATACATACATACATACATACATACATACATACATACATACATACATACATACATACATACATACATACATACATACATACATACATACATACATACATACATACATACATACATACATACATACATACATACATACATACATACATACATACATACATACATACATAACATACATAACATATACATACCATACATACATTACATACTACATACATACATACATACATACATACATATCATACATACCATACATTATCATACATACATACATACATACATACATACATACATACATACATACATACATACATACATACATACATACATACATAACATACATACATACATACATACATACATAGGGGATGGTTCAAATGAAAACCACTTTTTTGTTGAAAACTCGAAACCTAACTAAAAAGCCTAAAAAAAACCACACAAAAAAATATTTTTTTTTCAATTTTTTTTTATAAAAATCGCTGAGTTTTAGTAATATAAAAAAAAACTTTTTTCAAAAAAAAAATAAAAAAATAAATTTTTGTGTAGTTGCACATGTGTAATAATACACATGTGTAGACACATACATATGTGCAGTATTACACATGTGCATTACACAAAAAAATTTTTTTTTTTTTTGAAAATTTTTTTTTATATTAAAAAACCCGCGAAATTTTGATTGCAAAAAAAAAAATTAAAAAAAAAAAATTTTGTATGTTTTTTTGGCTTTTTTTAATTAGTTTTCGAGTTTTCACAATAACTAGTGGTTTTCATTTAAACCTTCCCCTATATATATATATATATATATATATATAAATAAACCTCCACCAACCACAATTGATGTTACAACTGAAACAACAAATTACACACCATACCACAAGACATGCTAAAACCTTGACCAAGATAAAACATACCCAAAACTTCACGAGTCGAGTCGAGTCAAGCCATGGTAAGCACGAGGTCTACTCTATTATAAACCGAGCTGGCTCAGCTCGGCTTGGATTTGAAACCAAACTGAAAATATAAGCTAGGGTTCGACTTAGTTTTAAACCGAAATATTATTTAATAGTTCAAAAAAACGTATCCAAAATTAGTTCAACTTCATACATTACAAACCAAAATCAAGTTCAACTACATAAAATAAGTTTTAAATTTCAACGAAATACAATATTAGTTCACTCATGGCAATGAACCTTCAAATATGCCATAGATATTAAATTACACTTCTACATACATGTAATTGAATCGTTTTTTCTGTTCAAATTACACACCAACATACATGTAATTTAATCGGGTTTTTTTTCTGTAATACATTACGATGTATATAAAAATAAAATATATTATAAGTAAAATAATTCAAACTAAGCCGAGCCGAGTTAACAAGCGAGCCAAGTTGGTTCGTTTCGTAACGAGCCAAGCTAGGTCACTTTCTATCCAAGCTCAGTTTCAAACCGAGCCATATCGAGCGAGCTTTTTCCTAGCTAAATTCGAGCAAGCGTTTTGGATAGCCCTACCCAAAACCTCTAGAGCTAGGTAGGTTGATATACAGATGGCACTTTCGACTTTCACATAATGCACACGCATACAATTACTTGACACTTAGAGCATAGATAGAAAGTCATCCAGTTTTCCATATTTCCCTACATTCTTCCCATTTTGGATGGAGGCGTCCCACTTTTCCTCGTATGTGTGTGTGAGAGAGAGAGAGCGCACTTTAATCGGTGACCATCGGTTTACGAGTCTGTTAGTGAAAAAAAATCTATAGGACCGAGGAATAGTGTCCTTGCTAGGGCTGATTGGGGAAGCCTTCCCCAACTCCCACTCTGGGTACTCTTATACTTCAGGTTTTTTTAATATAGAAGCACGAGGTACTCGTCTCCCATGGCATAAAGGGGCGTGGCTAAACTCTTTTAAGTGTTAAATGGAAAAAAAATGTTTATGAAACTATAAAACAATCTACTATCAAACATCCAAACATATTGTCTGTATTATGGTAGTTAAACAAACTTTCTAAACATATGTACAAGGCAACTACCAAATGTAAATAAAAGTTAAATGTTAGAAACTTGAAAAATTTAAGATAATAGATTTAAGAGTTAATTACTGTTTTCGTCCCTCTGGTTTGTCAAAAATCACTATTTCAGTCCATTAGTTTAAAATTTGTGATTTCAGTCCCCGTGGTTTCACTTTCGTAACCATTTCAGTCCACCTCGTAACTATTTCAGTCCCTGTTCAGTCCCTGTACTTAACAGAATAATGGATTGAAATGGTTACGAAAGTGAAACCACATGGACTGAAATCACAAATTTGAAACTAATGGACTGAAATAGTGATTTTTGACAAACCACAGAGACGAAAACAGTAATTTACTCTAGATTTAAATATATTATTCTTGACTTAATATTTCATAATTTTTCCATTGTGTAATTTTGTTACTCATTACACGACGCTTTGTGCCAATGATCTCTAGATCAAGTGGTGGAGGGTTTGTATTTCTCTTGAGAGATGCAGGTTCGACTCCCACTTGGTGCAAAGTGAGGCACTGGTGGGCAATGATAGGAGACCCAGGAAACCTGGGTTGGATCCTTGAGCCAAACGGGTTTTACTGGTAATTTCACCGTCGTGCCTACGGGCAGGTGGGTTACCGGGTTTTCCCCGGAATTGGTGGTAGACTCGGGTTACTCTCGGAGTACTCCGTTTGTCCAGTGGGTGCCCCGAGAATGCTCGGGATTGAGTCTGTTGACCGTTCAAAAAAAAAAAAATTACATGACGCTTTGTTCCCGAGTTTACTTTAATGAAAGAGAAAATGGAAAGTGGAAGGAAATAAGGGTGTAAGGGGTGCTCACCTCTTAGGTGAGTCCCCCCTCTTACACATAACCAACCATAAAATGCCATGTCAACTCCCCTCTAACACTCCCCTAATACCCCTTTTTGATGGCGGCACTCCCCTATTAGGGGAGTTGGTTTTTTTTTTTTAAAAAAAAAAAAAGAAAAAAAGAAAAGCACTGATTGGACAGCCCCTCTCTCTCTCCTCCCTCTCTTCGGTGAGCCGCCACCTAATTCACTCCCTCTCTCTTGGTCACCGCAATGATGGCGGTGCATCACCGCTCGGCAAAAAACCTCACCGATGGGGTTTTCGGTATGCACCCCGTGTACCCTAAAAAGTCAGATGATCGTGTTTACCATTTACTCATGACGGGTAGTGCACACGTGTCATCATTCTGTCATCTATCAACAGGCAAACATTTTCATCCATACCCACACTAAGTCCGGAGGGTGTGGGGTGCTACCACCGCCATGTCACCATCAATGGCGCCGCGGGCGCCACCACCCCATACCACCGTAGTTAAAGACCAGGCGCCATAGGGTCTTCGCCAACATGGTAACGGAAGAAAGGGGGGCTCCATGGAAT
Source organism: Helianthus annuus (assembly GCF_002127325.2). Classification (NCBI taxonomy): domain Eukaryota; kingdom Viridiplantae; phylum Streptophyta; class Magnoliopsida; order Asterales; family Asteraceae; genus Helianthus; species Helianthus annuus. The sequence goes on along the minus strand of NC_035448.2, from coordinate 167,866,411 downwards.
TTGATTGGCTTTAGGGGGGAGGGGGGCTATAAAGCTCCTAGCCACACCCTCCACACCCTTCAAGTTAAAGGAGGGGGCTTTAAAGCCCTTATCTGACGTGGCGGTGATGTGACGCTGAGGTGGCGGTGATAAAGCCCCTAACCACACTCTCCAGCCTAAAGTTGATGTTAGAGTTTTTTTTTCTCACCCTTTGCCATACGTGAATCTAACCCAACTAAAACCAAGCACAGAAACTTGATAGGAAAAAAAATTACAAATAGCCCAATGTTTATACACTCTGAGCCTTCCACAAACCAGTACATCTCGGATATTTGTTTAAATGTCGTATCAATAATCTATTTTTAAGTGTAATTAAAAACACCTATAAAGTTCTTAACGGAATTTTACTAATGTGATCACAATTAAGGGGATCTATATCAACAAACCGTCATAAACCTTTATTGTAATGTCACATCAGATTTCAAACTTTTTTAAAAAAAACACTTGCTTTCTCTACATCAACAAATCTCCATACCTCTCCAAATCACATTATCATCTACTTTTACAATTAATTTAATATAAATCAAATTACTTTATGGTAAATTTTTTATTTCAGTTATATTTTAAATTAACAGTTTTGTCGTTTTCATTTTTTTAAGAAAAAGAGTCGTTGAACTCCTTATTAAGAGCTACATAATCAATATGAGATCAAAACATGCACTTCAACTTCCACTTCTTTTAGGTTGTGTGGTATGGGGCGCTAAGTCCATGCCACCTCAGCTCAAAAACAATAATAGCGTCCCACCCCCATTCCGTAGGCGCTATTAGGGGAGTGTTATTAAGTGTCAGCCATTGCAATAACGAGCATTCGTGAAATGTATGTGTGTGAAGGAGGGGGCACTATTGATGGGTTGGGGCTTTATCCCATACATCATATGGGTTTAGACGGGACGAAAAGAAACATATCCAAAAGGGAAACGAGTCAAATTGGCAGAAAAAAGGTCAAAATAATTGAAAATTAAAAAATATGTTTATTTAACGCATACAACCTCCAAGACTATTTTATTTGAAGATTCAGATTTATACTATATAACAAAAAAAACTTATAAAATAATGATTATTTTAGATAAATGGAGGAAAACGTGTTTGCATGCAGGTCAACACAAGCTTGACACATTTCAACCCATACTAAAAGTGACCCATTTCAACGCATACTAAACCCGAGGACCATACCACCAAAGGGTGGGTCGGTCTCATTATTGTCATGTTGATTGGGCTAGGCCTGAATTGGACACTTGTATGTTCGATTAGCCCAGAAGTCTATCCTGAATCTGATTATGACTTTAATACAAAATTACAAATCAAACTTTATAAGCAAAAAACAAATGAACCTATGCATAACATTTCCAGCAGCCCAATCTCAAATATGACAAACTAGAATAGGAAGGACAACGGACTGCACTATATATTTAGGACCGACGCCCGAACCGCATAAGTGTTTGTAGGGTCGGTTCTCGGGCCAAACCAGATGTTGCTCGCCCCTAACAAGAACAATAAAAGTTCGAAGTGTAATGTATGACCACTCATAAATTTTAAATAAAATGAAGAGAAAACCAATTGTGACATTAGTCGTACACTTGATCCATACGGGACTGAAACAAGCATCTAATCAGTGTCATCTCCCATGACTTCACTTACATAAAGATGAAACCCAAACTGGTGCCCAAATGGAATGGAATACAAGACAGCTGCAATCAAATTTCACTATCTATATACATGAACTACTGATGACATTCTGAAAACCCTCTTAACAGATTCACAAATCAATGCCAAAACAAACAGCATCATCAATTAGTGAAGAAACATACCTACCTATTAATTGGGTCGGAAAATGATGAAGCGGATGGAACTGTTGTGGAAAACGTTGGGAGAGTTAGTTTTGTGAGTAATATTGGTTTTCATGAATTAATTTTGCTCTAGTGTTGATCAATGTGTGGAGCTCCACTCTTCAATTGTCCTCTGGAACTTCTATCTACTTTGGGTCTCTCAATAAACCAATCAACATGCGATCTTATAATTTCCAAACCTTTCACCGAATAAATGCTCTGTGGAAGGTGAGTTATGCCAGTATAATAAATCTGAATACCCTTGCATCTATCGTACTCATAGCTTGCCTATCAAAAAAACAATTTTATTATTGTCTCAAACAAACAAATTACGTGTCAAATAAACTACAGAATCAATATTTTCCACATTTTTTTCTTTGCAACTTCCTTTGTATTAAAAGTTACATACCGTCTTATTATAAAAGGGTTGGGTTCGTCTCGTATCAAGACCACATATTTGACATCGTCCTGTCAAATATGTGAGTGAAAATAACATAATGAAACAATAAGACATCATCGAAATAGAGAAAGAAAGATAACGGTTATCGAAATAGAACATGCACTCATAATCATCCAAATAGGCTGTGTTTATTAAGGATACATATCAAAATAGATTTGATCTATTTCGATTCCACCAAAGCCTATTTCGATTGGATTTAAAACAAGTGACCAGGTCTATTTCGATTAATGATTGTACATGGCTATTTCGATAAAATGTGAGGAAACTTGTTTCAGAGGCAGATGGTTATCAGCCACATTTGATTGCGGCTCCCGAACAGGGTTATAGACGGCTTATTGAGGGATCACTGAATTATTTACTACTGGTTTCCATTGGGTTTTATATCAATAATAAGTGTTTGTATCTTATGTGTACCTTACATGGGAATCACTCTTCACAGGTGCATTTCGTGAGCAAGTCAGTCAATTGGAGATACTGAGGTCAGACTTTTGTGAAGCATACTTTACAACTACCCGTTTTTAATACAATTGATTAAGGAGGTTGTATACTTTACATGTTCATGTATCTACAGTTGACCTTTGGTCAACTATTGAATTCTTGTTCGGTTTGTGCATGCATACATATGGCGTATGCCGTTGGACCCTCTTAGCATATGAGCAAGTAGATGCTTCATTCCCAAGAACGTGTTTGATATATCATTTTTAACCCCTCTTTTATGCCAAAGCTGATGGACCAGACCCTTGTGTGCGTCACTGAGTATAGCCAGCCACATTAGGTTCCACTGTTCCTTTGCACTGATAAAGATCCTAAAAAGGGGAAACGAACAGAAACATGGTTAAAATCATTGAGCTTTTAGCAAATAAATCAGAAGCTATATGCCTAACTCAGAATGTTCAAGTACCAGATCATTGTTAAGTCAGTTAATTTCTTTAGTTTAGTTTGAAAAAGACAAGGGTAAGCAGGTGTAAGTTGGAAATCTATATCTGATAATAGAGAAACAGAATGAATAGTGCCAGACACCAGTCTGGCACCTATTCAGTGGGCGATGTTGTGGTGGAGAGGGGTTATTGGGCTTTTTTGGGGGTCATAGCCTCATCAGCAAACCCTCAACCACGTGTTCCAAAAGGGACACGAATGAATAGTGCCAGACACCAGTCTGGCACCTATTCAGTGGGCGATGTTGTGGTGGAGAGGGGTTATTGGGCTTTTTTGGGGGTCATAGCCTCATCAGCAAACCCTCAACCACGTGTTCCAAAAGGGACACGAATGAATAGTGCCAGACACCAGTCTGGCACCTATTCAGTGGGCGATGTTGTGGTGGAGAGGGGTTATTGGGCTTTTTTGGGGGTCATAGCCTCATCACCAAACCCTCAACCACGTGTTCCAAAAGGGGCATATCTCATCGCCACCGCCATCTGATTACCGCCACAACCCTCTCAGGCCAAAACGACTGTTTAAACATCCACCACCCTCGCTAGGGTTTCGGTAAGGTGTCGACGACGGTTGTTTCCGGCCACACCTGTTCGTAGTGTATGCTGAAAACCCTAGGTATGTTCTTTTCTTTAGAGCTAAATGTTGTGAGCTAAATTCTAGGTGAATTGTTTGGTTTAGATTGACTGCATGTGTATTTGATGAATTTGGTTTTCCTGCACAGTAAATTAGAATGATGGTTGATGAATTTTGAGGTTGGGTGGTCTTTTTGGAGAAGGGTCAAACCATGTTTTTAGGGTTGTTTAAATTCTGCACACCAGGTGTTTGATAGTTTGTCTACCATATTTTTTCAACTCAGTCTTCTCATTGTTGATGGTGTGGTTGTAATATGCTTTTGGGTGGTATGTATTAATTAAGCTTAAAACATTGCTAATATAGGGTGACTTTTGGGTTTGAATAATTGATGTGCTCTGGTGTCTTTGAGTTATTTGTAAAAATATGCCATTCAAACTCGACAAGGTTTCTAAATATAAAGCCTTACAAGAAGAAAAATGTAAATCTGAAACCAACTACATCACTCATTAGGCCCATAAAAGTTGAAGTACTACCTAAAAGCCAGCAAAATTACTACTACTGGGAAAAAAATTATCATCAGTAGGATCTTTACCCAGAAAGCATGTGTTCTCATGTAAGATAGAAGATTCTTAATTGTTAAAGATAACCATATTTGAGATTGCTATCAAGTATCAAGTATCAACATATATATGAATGAATAAGATTGATAAGTGGAAGGGACCGAGAACCCACTTTACACATGCGGGTCAATTATGCTACAAGTATATACATTACAAGGGAAAGAGATGAGAAATATTGTGAAGCTTACAACATGCTAATGCCGAAGACGACCATGGCATCATTTACATGTCATAAAATAATATTAAAACCGTTATTCTTGAACTCAATTACTCTCATAGGTAGGGCCCATATGATTTCATTGGACTACAAGAGTAATATATAATTATGCAGTTGAGATTCTATGAATACAATGTTATGACCAATGTTTTAAACACGGGGCCAGTTTGTTCATTGTCAGTTTGAAACTAAGCGATCTACATGTGTAATGCATGCGTGGTTTTCCACCGGTTTTACTTTAGTTTTCACCACTTTGTTTAGATTAAAGACCGCCTGGGTCGTTAGCTGATAACTGAATCAACAACAATCTCGGTTTAACCATTTGGTTCGGCCGGTCTTGATTTGGTTATCATGTTTTCGAGAAGGGAGATATGATTCATTATATGCTTTTTATCTCCTTTTTGCTTTCAAAATTGCCTTATTTGTAACAGTAGATCTGATTACAACTTAGTGGTGACGAAACTATAAAGGGAAATAGGATTTTCATATGCTTTTTTATCTTCTTTGTGCTTTCTGAAATAGGAATTCTACAGTGTAGACACGTTGCAGACATGTGGCAAGTTCGACTGACATAAGTTATACACGTGGCTTTAAAAAATGTGGCCCGATAGAAGAGTACATCACCTTCCAGGTACTAAAATTAATTACATCTCTTCAATAAAAAACAATGACGTATTATTAGTTTTTAATGAAAAAATAGTTGCATCAGAATGCGTTGCAGCTTGCCAATTCTGAACAGCTTATTGATTTGAATTCTACAGTAAGATTGAATTATAATTTGACCAATTACTCGGGCTTTGTAAGTGACTTGATACTTACTGGCTCTTTATCTTTGCAGATGCTTTGTTAATAGATAAATTAATGAAGATTATTGGATCAGATTTCTTTAAAATAGTGCCAGAGGTGATAACCACTTCTGTTGTTGCTGCTGGAAATTATGCATTCCAGGTCAAAGCACAGTTACTCCACCCGAACAAATGGTACATTTCTTTGGTTTTTTCTATTACTTTGATTGATTTATAGAATTGTCGTTGATTTTGGTGTGTGCTATGTATGTGTAATAATGCTCATATGAAAATTGTTAGCTATGTTGAGTAATATATGTATTACATGAAATGGTTTGGTGACACAATGAGTTCTTGGAAGTCACGCCTGTTGACACAGATGCGAAAGTCAGCGTGGCCAAGATCATCAATGGTTACCTTGCTGAAATCGCAAAAGAGCTGAGTACTTCATTGTTAAAGTTTGCTACAGGTGAGGAGCTCAAGGCATTGAAAGGAGAGGCGGAGAAAGATGGCGAAAAGACAATAAAGCGAAGGGGCGGTGATATCAAAACAAATATTTATCAAGATGTTTTCTAGCAAGGACAAAGATAGTAATAACAGGAGTTCGGATACATCAGAGATTCGTTCGTCATTCGACGAATGCTGAGGAAACAAAGTCGTGCACGCCGACATCGAGGAGCAAGAGGTATTCTTTATTGTAGATCATGTCTTGTGTAAATTAGTTGTGTTTAAGGATGTTTTGTAAGGAAGAAATGGAGTTTTGAGGGGTTCATATATTTGTAGAATCAATCAAAAACTGATTTCTTTTTACTAACAAGTGGTCCAATTCTTATGTTGTTTCAAATGACCAAAAAAATGGTGTTAAGAGCACAATTTTTGTTACCATCTCTGTAAGTGTGTTTGGTGCTTTGCTTTATTTTTTATTGCGCAAACTTATAGGACCAAAGCATGAGACTAGATTTTTTTGAAATTAATTATGAATAAGATATCCAATAAACTTTAAACAATGTGAACAACTCAACCATAGCTAGCTGCATGTTTTTTTCTTCAGCAATATCAAGCAATACCAAACGATGTCGGATGAGGTTTCTCGAACGCTTTTTGTAGATACGGTTTTCACGCCGCAACGCACGGGCGGGTATAAATCTAGTTAGTATAATATAGCGTTGGATGTATATTCAACTCAAAGAAAAACACAGCAGTTGACTTTCCATAGTAGTCAAACTGCGTTCAAAAGTTTGAATGGAACAGAATTTATATGTATAAAAAGGAGGTGATTCTGATCTTATTAGTCCCAGATATTTTAGAGTATATGGATGATGAAGAAGCTTTGAACACACATAAGTATCGTTTTCGAGGGTTATATGTTCATGTATCGACAGCTAACCTTTGGTCAAACTTTTGAATTCTTGGTCGAGCTGCTGCGTCACTCAGAGATCATTGAGCTAATTAAATGGTTCTTTTGCGTATTGGAACTGCCTGCTGCCATTAAACACTATCTATAAAAATGAAAATCAAATGCTCTCTATGTTTTAATACGATTCAAAAATGACAAAACAGAAATCACATGGTTGAAGAAATTACCTCTTGGAGCATAAGGCATTGTAATGGACAGGATCTGAGTCACAAAGAGTTCCGTCAGTATCGAAAAGGATTGCTACATGAACAAATCACATTTTCTAATAAAGAACAAAAAGTTGACTTAAAGGTCAGATTCAAAACATTGAATTATGTGATTTATGTATGTTTTGCCACAATGAAAGAACATAAATCTTGACTTATAAAGTCAAACATCTTAATTTTCCAATTAAAAATTGATACTATGATGAAACCCTAAAATTGGGACTGAAAGAAGCATCTAAACTAATAAAACAACATAAGAATTAGGAATTCAGGGATCCAATCGCTCATCTATCCTATCTAATAAATAAAGAACTTGGGTCATGTGACACCCTTGACAATCCAAAGTTTTGGGGGGAAAGTTTTATACAATTTAGGATTCTATATTAAAAATTAATATAACCGACTAATTATATAAGTAACTAATATGGTTGTTCCGAAATATATGTTGCATATTAGATATTTTATCTTATATTGATTTTATATCAAAAATAAATATAACCAACTAATTATATAACAAAACTAACTATTATGGTTGTTTTGCAATAACTGACGCACTATATTAGATATTTTATATTGATTTATGTTTAAGACGTTAATTTTGAATAAACAAGGTGTTCGATGATTAGTGATTTTTGTGGTAAGAAAAATGACTAAATCAGAAAACATTAATTAATTACAAATATTGTAGATGCATTATTATGAGTTAAGTTCACGTACAAAAACCCGATCGTACAAAACGTAGAAAAGACATGCAAAAGCAAAAAAAAAAAAATCGCGGCGACATTTTCGTAATTATTTGCTCGTAGGGTAATTATCAAAATTACTCAACAAAACTTTTGGTAATTTTCAATTTGTGTTTGTTATTTGTTATTGGTTATTGGAATGACTTTTGGTAATTATGAATTTATATTTGTTATGATACGAATGATTTTGAATTGTGTTAGTTATTGGTATGATCATTAGGTTTTATTACATGTTTTCCAAACTTGTAACCCACTCTTCTATTTCTATTACATTTTTATATTATGATCCTTGCCACATATTTAAAAAAAATTAAAATAATACCGAGAATTAAACATTTATGTTACAATTTTATGAATTTTATCATTTTTATAGATCAACTCGTGTAATACATGGGTTACTAACCTAGTCTAATTAAATATCATCTCCCATGACTTGGTATACATAAAGATGAAACCCTGAAAATCGCGCCCAAAATTATCTAAAAAACAACAAAGTTACAATCAAATTTCACTATTGACATTCTAAAAAACAAAACAAAATCAAGAATTGAGATATTGGAGTCATGAGTGAAGAAACATACCTATTAATTGGGAAAGAAGTTGTTTGGGATTGTTGTGGAAACATTGGGAAATTAGATTTTGTGGGTAAAATTGGATTGCGGCCTCCGACATTTCTTCTAAGCCCATCTAAAAAACCCTACCCCCTTCCTTCACTATGTGGAAAACCTCATCACAACAATTCATCATGGGGTTTGTTGATTTTCAAACCTTTCACTGAATAAATGCTCTGTGGAAGCTGAGTTATGCCAGTACCCCAAACTTCTAAATATTGTAAACATTTTAAGTTTCCTAGTTCGTCTGGCAGTTTTTCAACCCTCTTACATCCTCCAAGCCTCAACTGTTTGAGACATTTCAACTTACAAATGCTGTTGGGAATTTCTCTTAAATTACGGCAATGTTGTAGATCTAATTTCTCCAAAGATTCTAATTGGCCAACATCCTCAGGTAACTTCTCAAGACGTAAACACCCTGAAAGATCTAGGGTTTCGAGATGTCTCAACATACAAATGCTACCAGGGAGATGTTTAACTTTTGTTCTACTTAAATAAAGGTATTCTAAACATTCCAGTTGGCCAAGGTCCTCTGGCAATTCCTCTATTCTAGTGTATCCAAGCTTAAGAGTTGTCAAATGTTGTAAACTACAAATGCTTCCTGGAAGACTCTTGAGATTAGAGCATCTAGTGAGATTTAGAGAGACAAGCTTATAAAGATTTCCAACTGATGAGGGCACTTCTTCTATATCTTCATTATATGAAAGATTCAGCTCTAGCAAACTACTGCTGGAGTGTCCAATGATTATATAATCTGGGAATTCCCTCAAATGTAACCAGCTTAGATCAAGAACCTCAAGAGATTCCATCTGCTCAATAAAAGATATAGACTTCAAACACTTGCACTCAGTTAGGTTTAAATAGACAAGGCTTTTTAGACATCCACCGTGCACGTCAAGTGCTACCAATTTATAACAACATTCAAGATGTAGCCTCTCAAGATTGGGTGTCAGTCCAAGGTCAAGGCTCCCTAACTCTTCTGCATAACTCAAGTTAAGGAATTTGAGCTTCTCCATAACCTATTATTTATAAGATATGAAGAGAATAAAAAAAAAAGTAAAAATATGTTGGTGCGATAACTAGCCAACATATATACATACAACATTATAATGAATCATACAAAACAATCCATCAACCATATTACCTTTTCACCTTCCCAAAGTTGTTTGATTTTGCTATAAGACATTTCAAGTGCAACAAGATTATTTGCTTCAAATGTTTTGGGTAAACACCAATGAGGGTAAATGGACCAATATAGATATTGTAACGAGTTTGGAAAATACCGGCGACCTTTGTCATGTTTCCAAAACTTTCCAAAAAAATACCACAAGTGGTTCACAAGGTCATGAGAAACTTTGTGTTTTCCATGGTTCACAATAAGGCATCTAAGTTTCTTCATATTTCCAAAACCTTTCAAATAAATACCACGAGTGATATTTAGATCTATACATTTTGTTGCTTCACTACCCTGTAATTCAAGAAAACGATGATAAAAGTTATGTTATAACCAATGAAAAATTTGAGAGTTTCATCTCTACCTTACTAATAAAATGGATTCTTACCGAGTTATCAGCCATGGCGTGTTCGATTTCCTCTTCAATCCATAATCGGCTATGTTTGTTGGGCTCATCCGGATGCTCACGGCGTACAATATTCTTGCCCATTTCGACTAGATGGTCATGCATGTCTATGACTGCATCATAACGTCCTTTTAAAGTTACGATTAGAGATTTTTGCTCAAGAACACTCAAACCATATTTAGCATCAAATCCGCAACTTTCAAGCATCCTTATTGCATCTTCTTTTTTCCAACCTTTAAGAAAACACGCCACATCTAGGAATATTTCCTTGTAATCATCCTCCAGGTTTTTGTAACTTAGTTCCAATATTTGAATTGTTTCCTTCAATGGGATTGTTTTGAGTCTTTCTAGTGTATATGTCCATACACTATCATCTTTACCACGCAGATCTGAACCCAAAACTTTAATTGTTAAGGGAAGTCCAACAGCATAACTTACAACTTTGCGTGAACGCCTTTCGTACTCTTGAGTTGGAATATCTTTCCCAAATGCATGCCTACTGAAGAGGCAAATAGCTTCCTCATTAGATAAAAGATTGACATCATGTATCAAGTTCACTCTATGTGCTTCAAGCACCTGCCCATCTCTAGTTGTAATTATAATTCTACTTCCCAACTTGAACCAATTAGGATTACCAGCTAATGCCTCAAGTTGCTCTCTTTGATCCACATCATCGAGAACAAGTAGAACTTTTTTCCCACGTAACCTTGTTTTCATTAGCTTTGTCCCTTCATGAACACTACTTACAGTGATGTTTTTATCCTTTAACACATCTCTAAGGACTTGTTTTTGCAACTTCTGCAAACCGGACCGAGTGGTTGTTTCCCTCACATTCTCAACAAAGCTTCTACCCTCAAAATTAACGAACTGTTTATCAAAAATGGTTCGGGCCAAAGTAGTCTTTCCAGTACCCCCCATGCCCTTGATCCCTACCATGCGAACATCATTCAAACCAATCTCTAAATAAGGATCGAGAGCTTGCATCCTCTGTTCCATGCCTACTAAGTTCTCATCGACATTACTATCAATGGGCCATAACTTGAGTGAAACCTTTTCAACAATTGATTTAATGACTTGAGCTTCATGCCTGTAGATCAAAGAAGAAAATTCAATTGATTTGCTTATGAAGCCACATAAATAAATAATTTTCAGGTCTATAATGCACAAATTATGAAACAAGTGTACATATTTCATGTTTAAATGTTCATCCTTCCACAAGACTAAAATTTACTTCAATAATTTGACAACAGAACATGAGATATAATGAAGGAACTACCCATTAGTAGTCTTCCTGACATCCCAACCAGACAAATTGGCTGCTTCTTTAAGAGCCTCTCTCCATCTTCCAACCTCTGATTCATTCATGTTCCTATGTATGGCAAGGGCATCCCCAACTGCTCCGGTTTGTTTTCGGACTTCAGAGGGTTCCACATCGTAGAACACAGGGAAGGCAGTCCGCTCGCCCGTCTTATGACACTCCATGATCTTGAGAAGCTCGTTTAAGCACCATGATGAAGATGCATAGTTTTTGGAGAAAATAATAATGTAGCATCTCGAATCTTCAATAGATTGTAAGAGCTCATCACTGATCCTTTCTCCTTTCTCGAGTCTCTCGTCATCCTTGAACGTGCGAATACCATACTGATCAAGAGCAACATAAAGATGATCAACAAAGGTCTTGCGGGTGTCTACACCACTGAAGCTCAGAAACACATCATACAGGTAGCTCTTATTGTGAACACTTGAACTTGAAGAAGCCATTGAAGATATGCTTACGCTCGACAGATCCTAAAAATAAAATATTTTTTTGAAGAATTATTCACCGGTTGGTTGCAAAGAAAATGATGTATATACAAAAGAAGCTAATATATTGATACAATCTTTTACTTTGTGGAATTAAATTATCTAATTTTCTTAACTACAAATGGATTTTAATCATAAATAAGATTGGTTTATGGCGTTTTGATACTACAGACCTGATTAATTACAATTTAATTGTGGCTGTTGGTTTGATTTGCGGTTAGTGTATTTTCAGTTCCCACATGAAGCCTAAATAAGGTCTTATTGAAAGTCTAAAAAATAGTATAATTTTAAATATTTTTTAGTATTCTATAAGTACAATTAATTTAAGTAATGAAATTAAATAACAGTGTAATTTCCAAGAAACCCACGTGCAACAACTTGGATCCGAAATGGGTCCTCCTATGAGTGTTGTAATAATCGCTATGCGCTAGTCGGGTAGTGGGTACCGACTAGCGATTAATCAGGATTAACATGGAATAATCGGAATTAATTCGATTGAGATTTTTATATGTAATTTTTAGTTACATATATACACACACACTTTTATATGTAGTTTTTTTAAAGCAGAAATTTTTTAACCCCTCATTGACTATTTTTTAAAGTATTTGAAAGGAATTTATAAGGTTTGGTCGAAATTTGGCCGACGTTTGGCCAAAATTTAGCCAGAATAGTCATTGACCGCCTAGCGATAAATCGGTCATTAATCGGTGAACCTCCAATTAATGATTAATCAACGACTAATCAAAGACTAGTTAGAAATTTTACAACCATGCTATCCTATCTCTTTACTGTGGGTTTACTTTTCAAAGTCAAATGTTCAATAGAGATGAGTGGATATGAAGGGGACATGTTTAGGACGAACATTACTATTCTCACTCTCAAATACCCAGTTATAAAATCATCTATTAGCATCATATCTAACTCTCCGGTTACCCGTCAGGTATTTGACACACCCGTAAGTATCAAGTATACCGGTTAGTTTAATAAAAGAATACCCCATTGAATTTTGAAAGTCTTAACAACTACAAGAATTTTATGTTCTTAAGTCTTAGGGTGGGCGGAGTGGGTTCGCTGAGTGGAGCGGGGATAGGAGTTTGCCGCACGGTAATGTTTTGCCGCCCCAAAATCGGTGAGCGGTGAGTGCTACTCACCGAGTGTTTAAGGGAACTAGCCGTTGAAACTAGCCGTTTATAAAAATAATAAAAAAATCCAACTTTTCTTTATAAAACAACACCATTCAACACCATTTTTCACCATTCTCTTCTCCATCCAACTCAATTTTTCATTTCTATTCAACCTAAAAATCCATTTTTCACTTCATCATCATCATCATCATCATCATCATACTCAGTAAATCCCACCAATAGCAAAGCTAAAGTAGGGTCTGAGGAGGGTAAGATGTAGACAGTCTTACCTCTACCCCGTAGGAATAGAGAGGCTGCTTCCAATGAGACCCCCGGCTCAATAGTAGTTTTGTATCAAGCCTTGGACATGAGGCACATAACACTCAGCAATCGGGACAAAGGCCCATTTGTGCATGTACCCCTTGTCTTTTGGCTATCAACGCCGCCACCACACGATGCATGATTAGTCGTCCGCCGCTATTCATTCCGTTTGATATTAGTGAAGACGATGATTCTATTTTCTAAATAATGGATGACATACCACCGCTATTCATTCCGTTTGATATTAGTGAAGACGATGATTCTACATTAAGCGATAGTAGTTTAATTTTTTTCCAAAATCTTATTAACGAAGCCGCCGAACTGGAAGACATGGGTACTTCTAGAGAAAGGAAATATGTCCGTCGAGATCGAGAGAAAGGTCACGAAACCCTTATGAGAGATTATTTTGTCGAGGAGCCCAAATTCAACGAAGAGGTTTTTCGTCATAGGTTTCGTATGTCAGAAAGGTTGTTTTTAAAAATTGTGAGTGACGTGCAAGCGAATAACTCGTGGTTTCAAGAGACATTGGATGCGAGAATGAAGAAGAGTTTTACACCGATGCAAAAAGTTACGTCGGCGATTAAGCAACTTGGAACCGGTAACCCTCCAGACAAAAACGACGGATATTTAAATATGGCCGAAAGGAGTTCCCGTGATTGTCTAGATAATTTTTTCGAAACGGTATGTAATTTATACGCTTCCGAGTTCTTACGTAGACCTACTAGCCACAACGTTGCGCTCTTGTACCAAGCTCATGAGAATATACATCACCTTCCTGGGATGTTGGGTAGTCTTGATTGTACACATTTTGTTTGGAGAATGTGTCCAACAGAGTTGCGGGGACAATATATGAGGGGGGATCACATGTACCCGACAGTTATGCTCGAAACGGTGGCCTCTCAAGATTTGTGGATTTGGCATGCTTTTTGTGGTCCACCAGGTTCACAAAACGACATCAATGTGCTCAAACAATCTCCGTTATTTCTTATTCAACGAAATGGAATTGCACCAAAATGCCCATTTTACGTGAACAACCACTTGTACAAGCATTGATACTATCCTACTGATGGAATCTACCCTACTTGGTCCGTGTTTGTGAAATCATTTCCGTATCCTTACATTGTGAAAGAAAAGAAGTTCAAGAGGCAACACGAGGCGGCAAGAAAAGACGTGGAACGGACTTTTGGTGTTTTAAAGGCAAAATGGGGTATACTTAATTGACCTATGCGTGCTATGAGTGTAAAAATAATTAGGAATATCGTATATGCGTGCATTATTAAGCATAATATGATTCTAAAAGATGACGGAAACGCGATTGCCCGGTACATATTCGGGATCCTCAAGTCGAGCCCGTTTTCGATGACACTGTTTATAACGAGCTCATTGATGAAGATATTCATTATAGACTAAAATATGATCTTGTGGAGCATTTTGGAGAATAAGATTTACCCCATTTTTTGGCGGATTCCGACGACGAATAGTTAAATTAGTTTTTTTTTTTAATTTCTTTTTATATTTTAATGTCATTTTATTTATTTTAGTTTTATGTAATGTGTTTTTTTAATTAAATGTACTTTTATTTTGTTTAAATATTTTTATTTATTAATGCATAATTTCTAGAAATAAAAAATATATATAAAAAAGAAATAGATTACCCATGTGTTTGACCATTGCTAGTGATTGAGTGCAAAATGTGGAGTGGAGAGGAGACTTGACATAGCATGACATTACTGGCTAAAAAATAAGTTAAACACTGACCATTTTGTGACCACTCCCTCCACTCTTAACAACTACACAAAATTATTAATGGTGGGTATAGTTAAGGGTGATTCATGATTGGATAGAAGAAGGGGATGATAATAATGAGTTTTGGAGTGGTTAGATTCATTGTATTTCATAAACCATGTTTGGTTAACATGACAAATAATACTATCATAAGACCATCCGTAGTGGCTTTTTAAGGGGCGTTTTTTTTTGCCCAATCTCGCCGACCAACTACCCCCTGGGCATGTTTGGTCTTTTTTTTGTTTTGGCGTGTTTAAATCACATTGTGGGGCAATTTTTTGGCCAATCGACCGTTTGCAACGGTTGAAAAGCAACGGTCATTTTTTTTCTTTTTTCATTTCTCACCTATATATACACACACACACACTCCCACTCCACCATTTTTACAAACAAAAACCTCTACAATCTCAAATATTAAACCATTTTTATAAAAAAAAAATGGGTTTCCCTAGTTCCTCGTCCGTCGCAAATTATAACTATAGAGAGTTTTTAGCGGATGATAGTAAATCCACCGATGAGGAGGTCGAGCAAGAGGCGGTTACGAGTGCTTGTCAACTAGCGGTGCGATATATGAAGCATTGTAGCCGACCTACACGTGAAATTAAAACAAGAGATTATATTGAACGAGACGGACGTGCAGTAAACGATCGGTTATTGAAAGATTATTTCGATGAAGTGTCAACATATCCGAACCCAGAAGTTTTTAGGCGTCGTTTCCGAATGAGTAAGCGTTTGTTTCTACGCATCGTCGAGAACTTTGAAAACAACTTCGATTATTTTAAACAAAAAGCCGATGCGAAAGAGACACTTGGATTCACCGGTATTCAAAAGTGTACGTCGGCGCTACGAGTCCTTGCTTACGGAAACACAACCGACATCACCGACGAGTATTTAAAAATGGCCGAGAAAACGACGCGAGACACCTTTGAGCATTTTTGTCGCGGTACATTCCTATACTTTACTATAAACATTACAAGTACTTTTTTATTTTCATTTTAGCTTATGGTTGTATACGTTTGCTAAAGGTATTATAAATTTGTACGGTGCGCGTTATCTGAGAACGCTCACATGGTACGACCTTCAAAAGATTTACGAGGTACATTTTAGTAAGCATGGTTTGTCGGGTATGATCGGGAACTTGGATTGCATGCATTGACGTTGGGATAACTACCCGACCGCATGGCGGTTGCCTCACAGGACCTTTGGGTTTGGTCGGCTTACTTTGGCATGGTCGGGTCATGCAATGATATAAATGTTTTTGAACAATCTCCGTTGTTAGAGGACTACATTTCTGGCAGAGCTCCAAAAGCGTCTTTTTACGCAAACGGAAACTACTACCCTCATGGATACTATTTGTGCGACGGAATTTATTCTAGGTATTCGATTGTCGTGAAGACGTTTAGTGATCCTATCGATGAAAAAAGAGCAAACTTTAAAAAGGTTCAAGAGTCTTCACGAAAAGACACTGAGAGATGCTTTGGGGTTCTTAAACAACGATGACAATATTTGAGAAATACTTGTCGTGCATGGACCAAGCAAAAAATGAGAGATGTTATGTACGCTTGTATAATCATGCACAACATGATTTTGGAAGACGAAGGAAAGGCGATATGCCAGAATTATGTAACTTCAGGAGGAGCATCCGCAAGCGTCAATGGAAGAAAGAGTGAATAATGCACGAGAATTGCGTTACGAACCCTACCATTCCGCGTTAACGGTTGATTTGGTATAACACGCATGGTCGGTTCGGTACATCCCACCTGAGGGTGAAGAAGAAACGGAGGATGAGGAAGACGAAGATGACGAGAATGACGAAAGCGAAGACGAAAATTAATGTATTTTTTTTAAGTATGATCGTTTTTTTTTTTTTTTTGTTTGTTTGTTTTTAGTATTGTAATTTTTTTATTAATGAAATATTATTAGTTTTTAAATTAAAAAAATAATGATTGTGTAACGATTGGTTGGGGCATTATTGGGCATTATTCCACTACGCCCCTTTTGAAACACGCCCAATAAGCTCTCTTGCTGACTGGACTGACACATGGTAGAAAACGCCCAAAGATGGAGACATTATTCACTAAACCATTACATATGATCTAACAGCCTAATCCGGACAAAGACGACGTGATAAATTATTAATGGTGGGTATAGTTAAGAGTGATTCATGATTGGATAGACAGAAGGGGATGATAATAATGAGTTTTGGAGTGGTTAGATTCATTGTATTTCATATACCATGTTTGGTTAACATGACGAACAATACATATTTAACTATTATAACACCCTAATCCGGACAAAGATGACATGATAAATAAAAAATGGAATATAACTTCATTTATTCTTTTTGAACGGCAAATTAGGATTACTCACGGCCATCTCAACTAGGCTATAATGTCTATACACCAATTCAGGGGGAAACCCAATAAATCTGGGAAGAACCCCTCTTTGTGAGAATCGAACCCAAGACCTAATGGTCCCAAAGCCTTATCCCACCCGCAAGATGACACTAGGCTATAATACGATGCGCAATATAACTTCATTTACATTTAACAGGTTTCATGATAAATCAAAAAAACATTAGATATGATATGGTGCATCGAAAAAAGTCATACATGAGAAGAAGGAATATTCTTACCTGAGATTTTGATATAAGCCGTGAAATCAGCAATTGATCGGAACTTGGTTTTGATTGCTTAGATGGATCAATGGAGCTGTGATTTTGAATCCTTAATTTTGGCGATTGGAGGGGTGGTGTTGTTGGAGAAGGAGATATTCTAAGTACAGAAACCAATCCAGAGTAGGTTTTTTATATAGATCAAAAGCAGAGCGTGAAGATTGAAATATCAGAATAACTCCTGACGGAAGTGCCGAGAAGTGAAGGGCGTTAGTAGAACTTTTTGGCAGGTTGATCAACTTTTAATAAGGGATACGCGTCGTATATGACATATTTATTACCGTTCAAAAAAAAACTTATTTATTGAAGCCCAATCAACCAATGATTGATTGGTAAGTCAACTACATCATAACTATAGGATGGGATATATGCGTTGTAGTGGAGGTTGTAGTGGAGGGTTAAAATGAGAAGAATTTTTTTGTAAGAATAAAAAAGAAAAAGTTTCAACCAATAAGAATCATGGGTAAATTACACTTTTCGTCCTTTATGTTTGTAGCGGGGTGCAATAGATAGCCTTTAACTTCAATAATTACAGTCATAATCCTTTATTTAAAAAAACCATTACACTATACATCCTTTAGAACTAACTAGGTTAAATTTATTAGTTTAGTTTGGTCATGTGCACTGCAAATAAGGGCAATTTAGACATTTTACCTATTTACTCCAAAAAAAACTTTAAAAAGATTTAACAAAAAACTAAATTACCTATGTCTAAAATCATCACCTGCTACTCTTTCTAGGGGTTTTCAAGATCGGATTATCCGGTTTTCGGATATCCGAAAACCGGATATCCGAAAATTTCGGATAGTGAATATTGATATCCGAATCCGTATCCGAAATTTCGGATATCCGAAACTTCGGATACGGATTCGGATATCCAAATGGATATCCGAATTTATAAAAAAAAATCAAAAAATCCGTTTCGTGTATAGATTAAAACTAAACTTATATTCCATTTTATAAATTTCCAACATTTAAAACTAAAAACAATTATAAATTCACACGAATACAATTATTTACTAACTTTTACAATACTTTAAACAAAATATAATGCTCATATACTATATATATTTATAAAAAAATAATTAGTTTTCGGATATCGGTTAATCGGATTATCCGAAATTTTTGAAATTCATATCCGAATCCGAATCCGAAAATTCGGATTATCCGATTTTCGGATATCCGAATTTTCGGATATCCGAAATTTCGGATATTTCGGATATGGATTTTCGGATATTTCGGATTCGGTTTCGGATCCGGATTTTTTTGAACACCCCTAACTCTTTCTCTCCCTCTAGAAAAGACACGACTTTACTCCTCTCTCTCAATACACACTATGTTCTCTCTCTAAGGCCACCATCACTGGCACCACCTTAGATCGGAAACCCTCCCTCAGATCTGAAACCGTCATCTGTGATAATTTCTTTTGTCGCAACACACGCACTCTCTTAAAACGAAGGGGTTGATGACGGTGGGAGAGATTGACGACGGCGTTAAGGTCTGTGGTGGTGGGAGAGGTTGACGACGATGGTAAGAGCTCCGATTTGAAGGTGGCGATGGTGCGATGGTGGTGGTTTAAAGGTAAGATTGTTGAGAAAACTTGAATATGTAAGATCCCAAAAATATTGAAAAGAAGAGAAGTCCCATCTGCATACCATGTGTCAGTGTAGAGTAACAATCTCTTAATGGTATTCAAGCTATTTAGCTATCAATATGCAAAATGAGTAGAAATTGTTAATCTACAACCATATTTTTTTTGTGATAGCACAATAACTAATCTGGAATTGAAATTGTGGTCATGGTATAAATAAATAATTAAATGTCAGCTACTTTTGAATCTAATTTGGGAGATGATAATGATGAAGACGCCAGATTTGATGGTGGTTATGGTGGAGGAAGGGAAAGAATGAAAAAGGTAAGAGTTAGAAGTGAGTTTTTAAAATTGGGTTAACTGAATATTTTAACAAGGTTAAGACCAAAGGATGAAAGGTGAAATGCATTTTCCAAATAAAGGATTGTAACTGTACTTATTGAAGTTAAAGGCTATCCACTGCAACCCGCTATAAACATAAAGGACGAAAAGTGTAATTTACCCAAGAATCATTTATTTTACTTCATTTAATATTTGCATTTAATTTTAATATAAGGATATATTGGTAAACTTAAAAAAATCATTAATTTATATTCTTCCCTTTTAATAACTATCTAAATTAAATTTGTAACTCTTTTTCAAAATATATATTTTTTTCAAATTAAAAATCAACTTAATTTAAAGTGTAGAATAAATTACTAGTTGTGTAGGATATATTTCGAGGTGTGTAGGATAAATTTCGACTGTGTAGGATAAAATTCTATAATGTGTAGGATATATGTAGGAAAATTTTGATATGTGTAGGTTTTGTAGATTATATGTAGGATAATTAATGATTAGTTGATTAATTAATTAAAGAGAGAAAAATTAATGATATGAGTTATAAATGAAATAATAGTTTACTAATATGCCCTTTCTTCTTTTTCTTCTCACATTAAATTTCTTCCCGTTGTATAGGGTTTGGGTATTTTTTCAGGTTGAGAAAGGAACAAGTCTAGTGGAAAACATTAGCCCAGGTATAGGGTTAAAAAAATCTTTATAAAATGTTGTTTTTTGGATACGTATTATTATAAAATGTTTAAAAAAACATATTTTTTATAAAATGTTTAAAAGATTACCAATCAAAACATCCGAGTGGTTTTCATCATGTTAAGGCGTGGGAGGTAGTTAGAAAACATGACAAATGGGCCCAGTACCATTGTTGGGGAAGATAGTAGTAGTTCGTGTAACACCCCAAAAACAGGTTTGGTAATTTAAACTCAGTTAATATAAAGGAACGGGTAAAGTATCGTTAATGATAAAAGTTAACTCGTAAACAAACTTAACTAGGAATAATTAACCTAGTTGATTATTGTATCGTTAGTGATAAATATTAGATGACATCCATTAACTTTTAAAAGTCTCAAAACATGAGGGACCAAAAAGTGAAAAACTGAAAGTTGAGTTATTAAATGAAAACAAAACACACTAAGTGTGTGTGTCCTGGAACGACCAGGAGAGGCACAAGGGAGCCAAAACTCTAGTTCATCCAATATCATCAAATTGAAGGGCAAATCGGAGCTCAAATTCATGAATGAACGTGAATTAGTGATCACCTAAACTAGGGGATCATAAGGTACATCAAAAATCTTAATTTGGTGATATTATGAAAATAGGTAGGTTTCATGGATCTCAATCCATGTATGAAAATCAGAAATTTAAGTGAGGAAAGAGATGTATAATTGCTTAGGAACAAAACCCTAAGTGAAAATTATACATATATTGCAATGATTTGAATGTTTAGATCATTTACCACACTTACATAAGTGGGTTTTGATAATATAATGAAATTAATGATATAATTATGTTTTAGAATCCTCATACATGATAGTCATAGGAAGATTCTTGAATAATCTATGAATTCGGGTATATGTTTATACTTGCCGTAGAATGAGTTTTGTATGATATGATGGAATGAATGTTAAAAATCATGTTAAAATTGATGTTAACGGTTGTATGTGCTTAGTAGAGAAATTTAGTTAAGACGATGGCCTAGAAATAACGCCTATCGGGTAAAAGGTTGAATGCCCAAAATGAGTTTGTTAAACTTAGTTGTGCAATTGCATATGTTAATAGGTAGTTTGACTTTTAAAAGTCAAACCGACCTATAATGAGATCAATGGTAATTTTGATATAAAATGCGTAAGGTGGAATAATCGTGTTAAACGATGACTAACCTAACCATCTTGCGAATAACAAGCTAGATGGAAGCTTGTGAGAGAAGCGGGTCAAACAGATCAAGTACATGGGAAAAAGAGCAATATAATCGGATGCAAGATAAGTAAAGCTTACTCCCTTTTAGTAGAATACCTACTTATTGTATTGGTTAAGAATAAGGTAAGTTAGTAATTGGAATATGATGTTCCGACGTGTAGTAATATGGGTCGAAACAAGTAAAAATAATAAGAAACCATGTTTGATGGTTAAAAGGGGTAAAACGGTAATTCGATCATGTGTTGACCGAATAAATGAAGAGTTTTGGGAAAAGATATATTAGGTGAACCATAATAAGTAAAAAGGGTAACATGGTAATTTGGCTACTAGTTAACGGACAAACATTGTTTTTTGAAAAAGATGCTCTACGGCATAAGACATGACGATCAAGCTCAACAAAGAACCGAACACGATAAAAAATTTAAGCTTCCGCATTACATTTCGTCGTTACGCGATTAAACGACGATATCATGTTGAAATGTTTTAAATTTCAAGATGTTTTATGAAACTCGTATTTTCAAATGTATGTGTATTAGTATAAACACATCTATATGCGAAACTTATATGAAATTTCGATAAATAAATTATGGGTCTTACAGTTCGGGCCAAAAAAGAAAGTCGTCGGATTCGGGTAACTACAATGCGGGTACACCGGGAACTGAATTCGCTAGTTCTATAACATAAACATAGACCCCTCACCAACAAGACTACAAAAGAAAGATAAGAGAGCCGCAACACCGTCCAATAGCTCAACGGCTTTGTCTGAGAAGCTCTCACAATACACACTTATGAAAGAAGCAAAACAAGCACGAGCAATGGAGTTAGCCAATATATGAAAGAAACGTGAGGAAGACACCATAGCGTTAGTGGCGGAACAACGTGAGGCGGTGTGACAACTTTTTTATGATCGGGATATGAAGACGTTTACTAAGCCACACGATAATGTTTCACCCAAAATGTTGTCAATTGATTTATCCTGAAAACGTGAGATCGCGAAAAAATATAATTGGTCATGCAATTTTTCTGATTTTTAGTTTTATCATTTAGGTTTTTATTTTAATTTAATGTAATGTTTTTTTAATTAAATGTAACTTTATTTTGTTTAAAATATGTTCTAATTATTGATGCATAATTTGTAGAAATAATAAATAAAATAAAATAAGAAATGGACTCTTTTACCACCCCTTGTGTTTGTGTTTGAGTGAAAAAATGAGTGCAAGGAGTTGACATAACATAGGATGATTGGCTGAGGTGGAGAGTTAACCACTCCTCCATTAAATATTAAATGAGTGCAAAATGTATTTTGTTTCGTTGTAAATGACGGGCCTCTGTAGTAAACCTACTGAATTAAAAAAATGTATTTTGAACACAGGGCTTAGAAAATAAACAGTAATTCAACTTTTATTTTGAACATACTCATCCCACCTAAAATGCAAGTAATAATACAAACTACAGAGGCCCATTATATACAACGAAACAAAATATCTTTTTCACATATAATAACAAAAAGTTAAAACAAAATACATTTTCATCGCACCAAAGTTTTTTTTTTATCATTACAAAGTCCATACTACAAAATGCAACAACAATAATAAGATATATTTTATTACTAGCAATTTCAATAGAGAATAACACGAGTATGAGACACTTTAACATCGCGGTATACTGTTTGAATGGTAAAAATAGTGGTAGAAATAATCACAAAATACCCTTCTAACCTATTCGACACCATACGATATGATGATGATCAATTAACTTTTAAAAACGTAAAAATACATATAATCAACCAAACTTCTCATCCCCACACCAAGTATCAACACAACTGCAACAAAATTGTTGAAAACAAATAAATCATTTGAATGTCGTTATGTAATTTGGTATTTGAAACCCGATATCCAAAAATAGCAGTGCGGTTCTTGGATATCGAGTTCCAAACTTTTGCATGTTGTGTGTTTGGTTCATCAAAATTATACAAAAAAAAATAGTTTATTATAGAATGAAAAAGCAGAAAAGAAAAATCTTAGTTCAATTTGGAATTTTTATGATTTTCAAAAATTATGTTTTTACTTTTTACCAGTTTTTTTTTTTAAATTTACTTAAAATTTAAGGATAATATATACGCCAAAACCTACCTTAGTTGAAGACGAGATCATAGATGTTAGAGCAACACCTAAGCTGCAGCCTGAAAGACAATAAAAATCACAATGAATCGATTATAACATAGTTTATACTTTATACACATATACACTTGCACATGTTGCTTTACATGTAATACATACCGCGGTTATGTAAACACATACCCGTCTCTTAAGCAGTCGCGGTTTCTAGTTGGAGACTGTTTTATGTAAAAGGGCAGTTTAGGTATTTGACATGATTAGTATTCTACCTTCTCATCCACTGGAGTGAACAGAGCCTTGACTGCTTCAAAAACTTCTCCAACAGGTTTGGCAGCGTCAATCTGAGACCAAATTTTATGGAGTTTTCAAGCTTATAACACATTTGACGCTTCAACATCGACTTTCGATAGATGGATAAAAACTTTTTTTTACCTTTCGGACCTTCCCCTTAGACCGCCCGTAGTGGGTCGTTTTTTTAAAAAATTTTCGAAAATAACGCCGCAAAACGCCCCGGTCACCATTACAGGGGGCGTGACCGGGCGTTTTTTTTCAAAAAAAAATCACTTTGGCGTTTTTAAAATAACGCTGTAATTTTGCGAGGATCGAGAAAAGGACCGTTGGCAAACGGTCAAAAGTTGTTTTATTTTTTTTTAATTTAATAAATTCCCCCACTATATATATCAACCCATTTATCATATTTTTTATACAACAACTAATCACTTTCTCCTACATTCTTCTATTTTTTATAAAAAAACACTCATTTTCTCCTACATTTTTATACAATCATGCATCCATTTCGACCCCCTTTTGGTGTCCCCGCAAGACCCACGAACCCGAACACAAGTCAACCGCAAAACCCGTATAACCTTCAAGACATGGACCCGAGCTTTTTAACGTACGCGGCTTACTTGAGTGGCGCCACTCCGTTTGTTCCTCCCACTTTCGGCTATGGTCAATCCGGCGGGTCTCAACCGTCACAACCCGAATCCGAACCCGATGTCGAAGTCTTGCCGGAGACGCAACCCGAACCGGTGCAAGAAACATCGAAACGCGGCAAAAGGTCGCATAAGAAGAAGGAAAAAGACGCACCACGGCGTACAAAAAATATCATTAAATGGACGAAGGAAGAGGAATTCACGTTGACTCGGGCGTGGCTCGACATTTCGGAGGACGAAGATACCGGTAACCATTTTATATATATATTATTTTAGTTATTTTGTTACTATATTTTTTAACATACAACTTATAATTTTTTTTTAATTTGTAGCAAACTTTCAAACGGGCCCGGTTTTTTGGGATAGGGTTCGTGCACTCTTTTTTAGCACGTGGGGTCAAGGCGAACATCGGGACCAAGATTCCATTTCTAGCAAATGAACCGACATCAACAACAAGTGTCATGCGTTCCAAGAAGTCTTCCAACAAAACTATGATAATCGCCCGAGTGGTGAAGGTGACGTCGGGGTTTTAACGAAGACTTTGGAGGAGTTCGAGAGGACAAAATGCCCTTTCACGTACTATAAGTGTTGGGAGCTACTACGAAAAAGTCCAAAGTGGGCGGTAGTTAATCCAATGACGTCTAGTAGTAGACGTCGGGCTAAAAGGTCAAAAACATCATCCTCCGTTGACCCGTCAACTCCGACATCGGATGCCCGCAATGTTGATTTAAATGAGGCGGTGGACGTTGACGAGGGAATTCAAGAAGAGTTGGTCCGACCCACCGGTAGAAGAAAGGGAACCGGGAAAAAAACGGTCAAGTCGTCTTCCGATCTCGAGTTAAAGGAAGATTTCGAGGAGATGAACCGTCGTCTCCAAAACATTCGCGACCTCGGCCACCAACGTTATGAGATTATGAAGGAACGAGTGGCCGAAACCAAAAAATTTAACGAGATGCAAGAGTCGAGGCAAATGGAAAAGGACATTGAGTTTTTGTCCAAACCTATCGACTACCTACAAGGCGATGCGTTGATCCTTGCGCAAATGCGTCGCCAAAAAATTAGAGAAAAATATGGACTCTAGATCATGTTATTTTTTTTTAACTTTATTTTAATTTTTTCGGTTTTTTTTTTTCTGTTTTTTTTTCGGTTTTTTTTTCAGTTTTTTTTTTATTTTTATTTCAAGTAATGTAATTTTTTTAAATTAATGAAGTTTTTTATGTTTTAAATTAAAATAAATAATTGTGAAATGATTGAATGGGGGTTATTGGCATAATGCCCCACTACGCCACTTTTGCTATAATGCCCCATCGCTGACTAGGACGCCACGTGTCGGATAATGCCCCATGGTGGGGGCATTATAACCCACTACCACTACACATGGTCTTAGAGTTGTAATATTCGATAACTGGAAGACTTGATTCCAGAAAAACTTTAAAGCGCTTCCTGATCGTGTCAATATTATCGTCTTCTCTACCCTTCGTAATTTAAAGATTGTATTATATAAAATATTATTATTAAAATATTAATCCAAATTTATAAATAAAGACTAAGTACCAACCTGATTGCGACCCAAAAGTCGTTTCTCCATATCTTCTTCAGGGCAATCAAAGAAGAGAACAAACTCGGGTACAATTCCAGTCTACAAATCATGACATTTACAGTAAAAATATTGTTAATCTTTTGAAGTTTATAAATTAGCAAGATATAGAACGGTTTTCCTCATTACGTGGGAATCCATCAATTAGAAATTTGTCATTTTCGTTTTCCAAAATTGCTTTTTTAAGAAGCTTGATTGTTACTTCCGACGGTACAATCTTTCCCTCCTTGATCATGTTCTGAATCATGGTCCTACGAAATATTACAAACAGCTTAAAGTCGAGAAACGATATTTAAGATTAAAAAACAATAATTAACTTTGCACGACTAAATGGACGATAAACATGAAATTAAAACCGTCTTACCCGTTTTCAGAGCCGGATTTTATTTCTGCATGAAATATTATTATAATTAATTAGCTTAAAATCTCGTGTTTTACATGGGTTGCATATATTTAATTTTATATAATTAACAATATAGTTATATCCTTAAAATACCTTGTGTATTGCACGAGTTAATATATATAACGTAATCGGTTAACAGATACAGTCGTTAAGCTATGTATTTAAATGATGAATTTGATGTACTATTTACTTATAAAAATTCAATTTGTTTTTTATTTATTATTAGTTTAGAAATATGTGTATTATACGTGGTAGAACCACTGAAATATTAGATAATTATTGATAAGCGGAAAAATAAAAGAAAAAAAATTAATAAATAAATAAGAGAGATTCATGAAGTTTGTGATTTTATATTAATTTCTTATTTCTGTATCCTATGGTATCTATACATATAATAAAAGAAACCACTTTGCGGACACTTTTCATCATTTTAGGCCATGTCTTATAGATAATTATAGTTTTAATTTAATCTTTTCTAATTAATTATAGATAATTCTCCTACTAAATATTATTTAGTTTAATTATTACTTTTATATTTATCTATTTACTTCAAATTCAAATTTAGTTATCTAATTTGATATTAGAGTATTTTAGCCCGTGTGGTTATATCATTTTTGCCCTTTTAGCCCAAAAAGGAATTTTTTAACATCTGAGCTCTCGACGTCTTTTTTTCTAACCCTTTTGGACCCTAACATCTTTTTTTCTAACCCTTTTGAGGGTTAGAAAAAAAGACGTTGTGGGCTCAGATGTTAAA
The DNA here is from genome assembly GCF_002127325.2 of Helianthus annuus. Taxonomy (NCBI): domain Eukaryota; kingdom Viridiplantae; phylum Streptophyta; class Magnoliopsida; order Asterales; family Asteraceae; genus Helianthus; species Helianthus annuus. The sequence goes on along the minus strand of NC_035448.2, from coordinate 167,839,044 downwards.
AGATTCGTTTTTTGGCCAAAAGGATAAAAGTGATATCACCACATGGGCCAAAATTGTAATTTACTCTTGATATTAACTATATATTTGAACGTTTGTACAATATGGTTCTTATATATATATATATATATATATAACTTTTTATTATTTAATATATAAAATTATATTTATTCAGCCCGTGCAATAAAAGAGGTTTTTAAAAATATATTGTTTTATTATTTAGTATATAAAATTCATTTATTCGACCCGTGTAATACACGGGATTATAACCTAGTTAAATAATAATAATAACAATAATATTAAAAAAAATTAACTAAATCTAATTTAAATGAGAATAAAATTTTACATATTTGCTTGGTTCTACAAAGAAAAAAAAAAAGAAAACTTCTTCTATCGGAGAATTAGAAAATACAAATTATATATTATTATTATTTCAAATTTTGATAAAAAAGTTATTATCCTTATCTAAATTATATTTAGTTGAACTATTGTTTAATAGGAAAAAAAAGGCTAAAAAATAAGATAAGGAGATTATAAATTTAAAGTTTGATAAAAAAAAGTTATTATCCTTATCTAAATTATATTTAATTAAAATGTTGTTTAATAGGAAAAGAAATTGAAAAATAAGATAAGAATGCACCAGATATTGACAAGTGTCATTCATTTATTAGTATAGATAAAATTAATTTTAAAGATGCATATGCTTATTTTTCTTTAACTAGAATTGAGCACTTATGCGTTGCGGCGGGCGGTAAAAGCATGTCAAATAGCACCAATCTCACACAATTGTCAGCGACTACAACGCTAAAGGACATTGGAGGTGGCAATGAAGTTTAGAACTAGGCTTCTTTATAGGTTGCCAGTTCGAAACCGAGTCGAACCGGGTTTTACCGTAGTGGGTAGGGGTGAGCAAAACAAAAAACCCGACCCGACTATTACCCGACCCGACCCGAGAACCGATCAAACATAAAATACAGAACCGATTCACTACCCTAAATATAGGGTCGGTTCCGGTCCATAGGTCCAAGTCGGGTTTCACCATGAAAAGAACCGAGAACCGACCCGACCCGACCCTATTTTATATGAAAAATTGGAACCGATATAAATACCTAGGTACTTGGGTTCGGGTCGGGTTGGGTATATTTTCGGTTCGGTTCTCGGTTATTTTCGGTCCGGACCTAAACTTGCTCACTCCTAGTAGTGGGCCTTTGGGCGGGCGGGTTTTCCCCGAAACTGGTGGTTTGGAGGCTCGGGTATTCATCCAACTCTGACTGTTATGGAGGAGGGGATGCATTTGCTCGATTAAGAGCATCCCAAGATGTTTATCAGATGATTTAGTTGGTCGTTCAAAAAAATACTAGTTCCGCATTTAATTCTATCAATTAGGTTTAAACTTTTTTTTATAAAATTTAATCTCTCATTTCAATTACATTACTTATTCAATTTTGGCTTTAAAATCCCAAATCTAATTTTCAAAGAAGTTTGCTCAAATATCACATCTTCAACAAATTTTTTAATATGCCCCAGACTCATTATTATATATATCAAATCATACCGCATGTTTGCTATAGTAACAGGGTATTTTGATACTTTAGTCAACATATACATGTTCTTATGCTGATCGTACAATTGTCTAACGCATTGTCTTTTCTTTTTCCTTTTTGTTTTTTTTTTATTTTCAACTCTTAAAATACACTTTGATTTTTTCAAACAAGGTATGTAAACAATTTCTTTTTTCTTTCATTCTATAAAAATCCGCCATATTGGTTATCATTTTGTTGTGATTAATAATGGTCTTTGTATGCTTAATATTCGTTTTGTTTTCAATCAATGTAAAACGCGTGTTGATCTCTTTTTGGACATATCATGACTTTATTTTTTAATTTTTCTGTTTCGGTTACTATAACAAGTGAAGATACCATAATGAACCGAACTGATAACTATCGGATTCCCACTGCATAGCACGGGGATTACCCTCTATTTATATAAATAGTACTTACGAGTTACGACACATATAGCTCGCTTATTGCATATATGTAAAGTTTTGCTATTTTTTTAACTTCCGTAAAGATTAGTAAGATATGACATTTATTTATATTTATAATATATAAATTTGCAACGTGTTAGTGCAATGTGGTGTTGTAAATGTGGTTTTACTTGTGGTGTTGCTATTTTTAGTTGTACCCTTTCTTTGGTTGTTTGTACATGTTTGTAGTGTTAGACATTATGTGAGTTTTATAAATTAATATATGATTGTTATTTTAAATTAAAAATGGTAATTATGTGAGATGCTAGAAAATTTGTATAGCAAAACATGAACTTTTTATAAAGAAAGTTAATAATTTGCGTGTTATTTTCTATAGTTTTATAAATTGTAAGACTTAATACCGTAATCGATACTATATAATGAAATTAATCGAGTTCAACTGAAATTCCCGCGTGTAATAAACCAGTTTCCACCACCGTAATGAACTCAATACCATAATAAACCTATTCGATTTCAATCAAATTTCCCGCATGTAATAAACCAGTTTCCGCCAATGTAACGAACTGAATCGATTTCAACTGAATTTCCCACGCGTAATAAAACGAGTGTCCGCCGCAACGCGCGGGAGTATACCACTAACTTTTGTTTTTTTTAAAATAACTTTATAAAATATTTAAATTAATAAATAGAATACTGTGTGTAACACCCCGTGTTTTCGAATGTCAAAGTCAAAGTCAAAGTCAAAGTCCAAGTCAACTTTGACTTTCTTTGACTGTAAATAGTCGATTTTATGTTTTAGTTGTATTATGTGGAGTAAGTGTTGTAATCAGCAAGAATCGAAGTAATCGAATGTGTTTTTAAGCGAATCGATCTACGACTGTGAATGATAGGAAGTAACAATGCGATAAAGTTGACTAATCAGTAATCAAACCGATCTAACAATCAATCGAACTCGAGACTCGAATTATGCGAATTGTGGTATTGTTATACGTGTGTGTGTGCCTTATGTGTTACTTGTGCGTGTTTACTTTATGTTCGGTGTGGTATTCAGGCAAATCAATCGAAAATCGAATCGGAACTCGAAAGGCAATCGAACTCAATCGAAACCGACATCGAAACGTGACTTATAGAAGATTGTATGCTAGATATAGTAGTTGGGACTGAAAGCAATTTGACCAGGAACCCTATCGTATTCGTATCATCGTCCATCGAAATCGAAACGTCGAAAACCGTCGCAAAATACTCAAAGTGTGTCGCGGATCGAACAGGAGGCAACCTGATCGAACAGGCCAGCCGATCGGCTAGCATCTTGCCAGCCGATCGAGCAGCCCACTCGATCGGAGCTCCTGGCCGATCGGCTGCCACTTTCCTCTTTTGGAGCCTATAAATAGGGCTGTCATTGTCACACTTTCCATTTTTGGAAAGCTCTGACCGAACCAACCATCTTCTTCACCTTTTCTCATATTTCTCTCAATCCCGGTAAGTTTTCACTCTAATTCTTGTACAATCTTGATCATTACTTGATTCTACACCTTTCTATCTTTCAAAACTTGGATTTTAACCGTGAAATCACCAAGATCTAAGTGTTCTTGGGTGATGTCATCATGGTGTTCTTGAAGAACACCATGTTTTGGCCTCATTCCACTATGATTAGCTTAGATCTAACCGATTTCCACATAAACAAGTTAAGATCTATCAAAGATCTAAACATCCACAAATTATGAAGGATTGAAAGAAGGAATTCCAACTTTCTTTCAACTCTTTTACACTCAATGCCTTCAAACCGATAGGAACGGAGCTTGAACCGGCTAACTAATCATTCAAACAGTTAAAAGGTTCAAGATTCGGGATCTATGAACAAGGTTCATCGATTTCGGGTTAAACTCTAAACCGACATTCCGAACCGTTCACCGACCGGACTTGGGTGATTCCTGTTCGAGCCAAAGAAACAAGTAGGAACAGAGGTTACCATAGTTCAACACGTTGTCAAGATACCTTGAAAGAATGACAAATAAACAAACAGCCAAGTGTTAGACGAAAGGCCGATCAGGTTAGAAATGCTGGCCGAACGGCTAGGCTGTTCGAACAGCCCAGCCGATCGGACATGCCAGCCGATCGACCGGGCCAGCCGATCGGCTAGCACATGGTCCCACACTTTCAAAATTTCATGAGGTATAGTATTGACGAAGTAGTGTTCGATCGAACATGGCACTCGATTGGTGAACATTACTGTTCGGATCATGAGATACTATGCTTCAACACTTAACCATTTTCACAACTCGTTCGTAGTAGGGAATACCAGCCGATCGAACAGACTGTTCGATCGAGTGACATTCAGTTGAGGACTAATACTGAAGATCCTAGCCGATCGAGTGAGCTAGCCGATCGAACGAACCGTTCGATCGACCGACTTGAAAGGTAAGAACACTTCAGTGTTCTCATATACTACAACGAAAATTTCAAAAGTTCAAATCCTCTAACATAAACACACCAGAGGAAGAAACAATCCACTCGAATGGCCCAGCCGATCGAGCCTACCGGCCGATCGAACAGGACTGTCCAACCGGACATACCAGCCGACCGAACAGCCCGTTCGATCGAACCTGCTGTTCGATCGACCAGTCCATTCGATCCATTTCACACTTGTTTACTTTTCCGCGTTACTTATCGTTATGCTATCGAACTATTCAGGCTAATCTTACTCTCAGCGCTCCCTTCAACCCACAATCAATCACTGTGAGTATACTCGATCCCTTTTTGCTTTTAGCACTTTTGGGTGTTACATACGTTACTTATCAAATCACAATCAAACACAAACTATTTGAACGCTAACCGATTGCATGTGCTATTTGACTAAATGAATGCTGTTTATTATGTTTACACGTGGAGTGCTATCTACCTGCCTTAGCAACATAGTACTATAGTTTGGACTCAGCACCCGTTCACACGGGGGTTGTTAAGGACAATTACTTGCATGGATTACGGTGGTAATCATGTATTGCGAACCGTCTCGGACGGTCAACCTGCAGTCGTTGGTATCGATGGTCCCATGTCGATAATTAACATGCATCGTTTTCCTCTGTGTACGTGCCTGGTTATGCGTAAACTATTCGAACTCTATATGCTATTATCAAACTTGTGTGCTCACCTTTACATTATATGTATTGACCTTATTTTAACGTATGTGACAGGTGCATAAGTTGCTAGGATGCTTAGGCGCATGGTGATGAAATCGAGGCTAGGGAGTCTAGAAATAATAAACAATTGTCTGTAATAATAATTGAATCTGAGTTGTCGGAACGGAATTATTTGCCTAGTTGCTTTCTATGATAACTTGTTATTTATTTGGGACACGGTATGGGACGTATCATTTAAACTGAATTTATATTATAGTTGTTGTGGGAACTTCTGGACAATCTGTTTCGCTCAGTGCCGCGCCCCGATGATTCCGCCATTGGTTGGGGTGTGACACTGTGATACAAGAAAAGGGAGAAAAAAGAGTCTTGACTTAGTATACAGCAGTGGGTTGGGAGAGTTTGTGTTAAAATGAGAAATGATTTTGAAATGACTAAATGGTTCATTAATTTGAAACCAAATTTGAATATTTCGAATACAAGTGGTAAGTTGAAATTAAAATTGTTAAATTTTAAACGATTGTGAAATTTACTTTTGAGCAGAGTTTGAGCCAAGATGCGATCCCATCTTATCGAAAGGAGGAGTCTGAATGTTAGAGAGCCAGACTAAGATCCTGGAACATTGCTCGAGATAGAAGCTGATGATGCTGAAGAACTTAAAGAATCAAGAGATCTGATCAAGAGAATTAGAGAGAGGATAGAGTCAGATTGAGATTCTGATAAAAGAAGAGAAAGATTGAGGATGCTTACAGAGATAGATACTTTGGAAAGAGCGTGAAGACTGATCAAGACTGAAGACTCGTCTCTGAAGACTCGTCAACATCCAAGGGGGAGTTTGTTGGTGCATATATCTGTCGACTTCGTCTTGTATTGAGTCATGTATCTAGATAGGATAAATCGGAGCTTATCCGTCAAGAAAATAGGATTTTAGAGTAAATAGTACAGTTCGTGCGAACTGGCAGTTCGCACGAAGTGGGTTTTGCTAGTTCGTGGGCACTAGATCTCCTATAAATAGCTGAGTCTTGGTTCTCATTTGTAACTTTGGATTCCGGTAGCGAAGCTCTGCCGAAGTGTCGCCAAGCCTGTAAAATGTTCTGAAATCAATTTTATCGTCATTTAATCTACTTCTAAGTGTGAATCAAACTGCAACAACATCAATACGTCTGTTTCCACCTTTCGTATTGATCGAGAACTCTTCTGAACGTCTCGTTTGATTGATTCAACGATCCTACAGGAAGTCACAATCATCGATGATGTCGAACGACCCAAGTCAATGAAGGCTTGGGTCCCCCTCTCCAACCAATCTCTGAATGAGTGTGCAGGATGTTCCAGGAGGAACTATTGATAGACTTAGGATTGTTGATAGTGGCCATGCACAAGATCAGTGACATAAGGCTCCGAAACATTATTACATCCAGGAGAATATTGTTGCCTTTGATGGAGAGAGAAAAAGAAAAGAAGACAAAAATGTCCGGTGATTGATTTATGGTGAAAGAGATTGAAAACTTCGACAAAATGGAAAACATACCAATTTGTATGCTTAAGGCTTTGATCGGGTACACAGGATAGATTCAAATGAGGTGTATGCGCCTGCAGCACGTCTGAAGCGTTTCGAAGATTCACGGCTTTTTCTTCCACAAGAAGTTCAAAGTCTACAAGATGAATGTGCAGTGTACATTTTCTCCACGGTGTGATTGAATAAAATGTGTTTGTTGATCAAACCAACCGGGTGTACGGATGCCTTGGCATGGATTGAACAACCACATACTAATTCTAAAGGAGAAAGATGAAGACCTTTGCTGGTGCAAAAGCATGTGGAAGACATCATGTATGGACCGACCATTGATGATGTGTATACGCAGTCTGCAAGAAGAATGCTTTTTGTTTTTTTTAACTTATGTAGACTTCTAAAATAAATTGGTGGTGTTGTAGGAACGGCGGTAGTGGGTGGTGGTGGTGCTGGACGGTGGTGGGTGGTGGTGATTGTGGACGGTGGGTGGTGGTAGTGGACGGTGGTGGTGGTAGACGGTGGTGGTGGGTGGTGGACAGTAGTGGTGGTGATGGACAGTGGTGGGTGGTGGACACTGGTAGTGGACTGTGGTGGTTGACGGTGGTGGTGTTTAACCCTCTGCAGTCCTTTGAAGATATTAGAAGTGATTGGACCAGGTCTATAGATGGCAAACAAAAGGTAGCTGAAGATGTCTATCAAAGAGGACAAATTATTCCTATAAAACCACTTTTAGCTCAAACGTTTATAAGATTAGGAAAACTTAAAATAAGCTAACTACTAATGAGGAAGAAGCTAAGCCAGGTTATTGTAATTTGGTGTACTCTGGTTTAGGGTGGTAGGGGTGTAAGCAGGGAGGTCGACCGTTAAACTAAAAAAAATTGTTTTCCTGTTTATTAAACCACACATTTCAATTTTCTCACACAACTCAAAAACATTCTCGCTACAAACCTACACACCATGGATAAATAAAACAAGGTGAAGCCAAGAAAAAAGCTTCGGCTAGCCGAGGATCGGGTTCAAACCCAAGGGGACACGTCTCGCAAACGCGGCGAGGCGGTTCTGGCGGTCCGAGGGCACCGTTTCAAACCCCATATGAATAGTCGACACACTCTCAACCTCAATTATTTTTTTACCCCCCAAGTTTCACAACCGTCTTTTTACAACACCCAACCCCAACTTAATTTTCCGTCGCAATTATTTTCACACTTACACGATCCAACAATGGTCGCACCCGGCATGTATGAATATTCCATGGAAGCGCAAAACTCATTCAACCCGTTTGCATATAGGAGCCCACCAATTTAATCCCGAAGAGAGAATGTTGAGTGCTCGCTTCCGATCTACGAGGACAATGAAGACCAAGATTTAGATGTTGTCCTCGAAACGCAACATTTGGATGAAGATATTGGCGAAGACGAAAAATAGTATGAAATGGATGACGAAGATAAAGATGTTGGTGAAGTAAGTGAACTAAAAGGCAAGGGAGAAAAGGTGGAGCATCAGTTTTGGATGAAAAAAACAACAAGAGGCCTTAGCCAAGTAAGGTTGACACTTGGCATATCGTGTCAACCCGACCTGTTAAGACTTGAACACGATAAGACACGAACTCGAAACAGGTAAACACGACACGAAATCTTATCGTGTCAGATTTTCCCAACACGAAGATGAACCTGATAATAAACTGGTTACACGAAACGACCTTTTAAAACACGAAAAAAAAATACCAACGTATCATGCAACCTGCTAAGACACGAACACATGTTAATAAATGAACATGACCTGTTACTACATGTTTGATATTTAGCCATTAACATGTCTTAACAGATATTGTATAATGGTCTTAAGTCTTAACAGGTCATATCGTGCCTGACATGACATGTTATCACTCTATAATGCGTTCTTATACTTCTTATTTTTATTAGCCTTTGTAGAATAACTTAATCCTGTAACCTATTTGCCTAAAGTACCTAACATTTTTAAACTAAGTTGCGATCATGCATAGTATAACAATTTATTTTTTCTATTTTTTTTAAATAGTTCATTTTAATTGACTTTTGACACCTTTAGCAAATATATATACACACACACTAAGTTTGTTCTATAAAGCGTGCAATCTGCTGCACTCTTTTGTTCTTACAAGTATAAAAAACCTTAATTCTGTTGCATATTTTTATTTTCGACATTTGTACATAGATAACTTTATAGCAAGTAAAATAATATCACATCACCATGTAATAACAAAATTCTTTTTCACATATAGTAACAAAAAGTTAAAACAAAATACATTTTGATCGCACCAAAGTTTTTTTTCATCATTACAAACCAAGTCCATACTACAAAATGTAACAACAATAATAAGATATATTTTATTACTAGCAATTTCAATAGAGAATAACACGAGTACGAGACACTTTAACATCGCGGTATACTGTTTGAATGGTAAAAATAGTGGTAGAAATAATCACAAAATACCCTTCTAACCTATTCGACACCATACGATATGATGATGATCAATTAACTTTTAAAAACGTAAAAATACATATAATCAACCAAACTTCTCATCCCCACACCAAGTATCAACACAACTGCAACAAAATTGTTGAAAACAAATAAATCATTTGAATGATGTTATGTAATTTGGTATTTGAAACCCGATTTCCAAAAATTGCAGTGCACTTCTTGGATATCGAGTTTCAAACTTTCGCATGTTGTGTGTTTGGTTCATCAAAATTATACAAAAAGAAAAAAAGATGGTTTTATTATAGAATGGAAAAGCAGAAAAGAAAAATCTTACTTCAACTTGGTATTTATTTTTATAAAAACTATAGTTTTTTCATTCATACTTGACAAGTTACATCAAAACAGAAGGTAGACGGGCAACAAGCTGCGCCGCCAAGTTTTTTCATTCAATTTGGAATTTCTATGTTTTTCAAAAACTATGTTTTTACTTTTTACCAGTTTTTTTTAAATTTACTTAAAACTTAAGGATAATATATACGCCAACACGGCAACACCTACCTTAGTTGAAGACGAGATCAAAGATGTTAGAGCAACACCTAAGCTGCAGCCTGAAAGACAATAAAAGATCACGATGAATCGATTATAACATAGTTTATACACATATAGACACAGTCCTGCATTGAAGCCACATATACACTTGCACATGTTGCTTTAGATGTAATACATACCGCGGTTATGTAAACACATACCCGTCTCTTATGCGACTGTTTTATGTAAAAGGGCAGTTTAGGTATTTGACATGATTAGTAAACTACCTTCTCATCCACTGGAGTGAACAGAGCCTTGACTGCTTCAAAAACTTCTCCAACAGGTTTGGCAGCGTCAATCTGAGACCAAATTTTATGGAGTTTTCAAGCTTATAACACATTTGACGCTTCAACATCGACTTTCGATAGATGGATAAAAACTTTTTTTTACCTTTCGGACCTTCCCCTTAGAGTTGTAATATTCGATAACTGGAAGACTTGATTCCAGAAAAACTTTAAAGCGCTTCCTGATGGTGTCGATATTATCGTCTTCTCTACCCTTCATAACCAAATTTAAAGATTGTATTATGTAAAAATTTTAAATAATTTATAATTATACAAATTAAGTTTAAATTTATAAATAAAGAATATTTACCAACCTTTAAATTTAAATTTATAAATAAAGACTAATTACCAACCTGATTGCGACCCAAAAGTCGCTTCTCCATCTCTTCCTCAGGGCAATCAAAGAAGAGAACAAACTCGGGTGAAATTCCAGTCTGCAAATCAAGACATTTACGTTAAAAAAAATGATCTTTTGAAGTTTATAGAACTAGCAAAATATAGAACAATAGAACTTACGACAGCCTCAAATGCTGCACGGTTTTCCTCATTACGTGGGAATCCATCAATTAAAAATTTGTCATTTTCATTTTCCAAGATTGCTTTTTCAAGAAGCTTGATTGTTACTTCCGATGGTACAATCTTTCCCTCCTTGATCATGTTCTGAATCATGGTCCTACAAAATATTATAAACAGCTTAAAGTCGAGAAACGGTACTTAAGATTAAAAAACAATAATTAACTTTGCACGACTAAATGGACGATAAACATGAAATTAAAACCGTCTTACCCGTTTTCAGAGCCGGATTTTATTTCTGCACGAAGAAGATCTCCGGCACTAAGATGAGTATATCCAAAATGCTCGACGATGTTTGCACATTGTGTACCCTTTCCACTGCCTGGGCCTCCTGCTCAATTTTAAACGTGTGAGAAACATTGTACCTAAGGCTGGCAAATCGTGTCTTAACAGGTCTAACAGGTTTCTGATGGCGCGCACAATATAAGTTTCAAACATGATTACGACTCGTTTAACTACTTTCTACCTCATGTTTATAAAACAGTTTTATGTTTTATGTACAAAGATGAATAAATGATAGATCTTAACATTGTAATTTTAATTATTTTAAAAATTAAAAAAGTCAAAGGGTGTATTTTTTAGTCAAACAGGTCTAATCGTGTCATAACATGTACCCAATTGCCAGCCCATTTGTACCATATAATCTAGACAACCATTGTGGCGTATAATTAGTGTTTTGTTTATAATTTATAAACAAAACACTAATTATATAGAAAACTGTCGCGAGACGAAGAAACCAAAGTTCTCACCTAGGACAAATACAACCTTGGGCTTCTTTTGAGCAAGAGTACTTTCAATTGCTTGCTGCAATCAGAAATGCATAATGCTTTTAGTTACAAGTATTATTTTTTCGTGATTCGTAGAATGAACACAACTACACAAGTATGATGCTGTGTTTCCCTTCTTGAAGCTCGATGGCAGAGGTGAAAAGTGGCCCGTGCAGGTTGGATAACGGGTCAAAATGAGTATGGGTGGGCTTGATCCGAAAAACTTTTTCCAAAAGTTTTTACCTTTATGAATATTTTGGAGTTTCATATACAGTCACACAATATGATTTCTAAAATAATTAACTCTTGAGTAAAACGACCTAGAAATGTTTATGCGCTAAAAAAATACACTCTGAACAACTTTTGACCCGTTTGAATAAAGTCCTTAAGTTTTTTCCCTTACCCAATTGATCAATTTGAAATAAAAACAAAAAAAAAAGATAAAATCGAAATCGACACATTCACATATATATGATCAAAATACGCCACCTTTACTTAAATCCGTAATTATTATAATGTTATAATAATGAACAGGAGAAGACTCAAGACTGTCTCATGAGTGCAATTCTTAGGTCAGTATGCGAAAATACGCAAAACTTATAACCTTACAAGCAAATAATTACAACGATCAACACAAAAAATAGCTAAAAACAGAGCATATAACAACCTTGGTTGCAGCTTCAACGGTCCCCATGAGTTCACACTAAAGATTGTACAACTGAACTCTGCATCCAACAAAAAACCTTGTAGTTAAAATCTTTGTCAAAGCAACAAACAAGTATTTAATTTGTCCACTTGTTGCTTATATATATAAATATATTTTATTTTAATCTACCTAGTATGCATCTCCTTGACAACTGAACAAAGAGTGCACATACATGTGGTGGACTTTAAATAATCATACATTAAATTTAAGCCCAAAACAACTACAAAATGACAACAGAAAAAGACGAACGGTCCTAAAAGGCGTAATTAGCCGGTTAAATTCAACCGATGACCAACAATCTAGAAGTATAATTTTAGTTAGTGTGAACTGTGAAGAACTTGTTGCCAAATTATCTATCCTGTTTTTTTATAATCATTCTTATATACATTTAGCATAAAAAATATATTCTGAAATAGCACACGTAACGGTGAGAATATACATAAGTTAGATCTAACCTCAATTTAAAAAAAAGGAATCATCTTTATACTTACATCACAAACAGGCAACTAGAACAAATTACAAGTCAAAGTAGATCTAAAATCTAGAAACAGAATACATACAAGTTCTAACAATTTTCAAAGCGAAGACCGATAAATTGTTTAGCAGCACCTAGATTCAACATGTGAACCAGCAAATCTAAGTATCTAAGTTTAGATTCAAAAAGACACAATTTTTACAGTCAAATCAGAAATGGGAATGAACGAAACAAACACACCGACAACTCGAACATCAAACACTAACCGATCGAAAACAAGAACAAGATCTACCAATACAACAATGCACCATCTCCAGATCTAAACACAAAACCATCATTTCTGATTTCACATCTTAAAAAAAAAAAAAAAAAAAAAAAAAAAAAAAAAAAAAAAACCCTTCAAACCTCGACCTTTATCTTCTTTCACAAGATTCAGATCTCACTCAAAACTCCTTATGCAAGATTCAACTTCCAACTACATAATTCACCAAACTACCCTCATAAACACACAACAACCAATCAGATCATCACATAAAACTTTCATAGCTGAACCAAACCATCATGTATGTACAGATCAACTAAAACACAATCATATTAACAAAATAAAACACACCCACCAACAAAAACCACATAAATACTAATAAAAACCATGATTTAACAAGATCTAAACCATTACTCATAACCAACACACAACATAAAACCATCGTATATGTACGGATCAACTAAACCACAATCATATTTAACAAAATAAAAGACACCCTTTAATAAAAACGATGATTGGACAAGATCTAGCAAATGAAAGTGATAATAATTAGATCAGGGAGTGAAATATGAGGATGTTATCCAGATAAGTGGGATAAATAAGAAAGAAAGCTCACCAAAATGAAGAAAAGGCGTGGAGAATTGAATGAAAACTGTGATGGAGATGAAAGATCTGAGAGAATTGCGTAAGAACGTGTCGGTTTGAAGTGATGTTGCGGTGTTTATATAGGGTTCCGCAGGGCTTCTTCGTTCCGTTCGATTGGTTGTTCGTATAAAAGGAAATAAAGTATTAAAATCATGGAATATTATTAACTGTGAAAAAGAAAAAACCACGCGTCTCCGATTTAATATATAATAATTTAATAATTTATCATATTTTTTTAACAGTTTTGTATATTAGCTAATAATTGATGCCCCGTCCGCGTTGCAGGGCGATAACCGAATAATTCTCAATCAATTAAAAAAACATTACTATAATTTTGCTAGGAAAAAAAAACTAAAACGATGTTTTTCGGATAAGGGCAAAACTATAATTTTTCAGGACTAATGAGCGAGTGTTAGACGGCTTCTTGACACGGAAAAAAATTAAATCGAGTCAACCAATTAAAAAAAAGTTTTCTACTTTTCCTAAAAAACTAAAACAATGGAAAAACGTAATTTTCAACTGAGGGCGAACTCATACTTTTAATTCAGGAATAAAATCGTCAATTAAATGGACCAATAGGGGAGTGTCAGGCAGCTGCCGGCATGATTATAATTTTACACTGGAGGAAAAATTGTAATTTAACCAGTAAAACAAACAAAAACGATGGAGAAAATGTAAATTTAATTTGAGGGCAAAATCGTAACTTGGTTGTGAGAAAAAAAAAAACTAATGGCAAAACTGTAAATTTAAACCGGGAAAAATCGTAATCTTGAACCGAGGGCAAAATTGAATTTTTTTAGCTGGGAGCAAAAACATACATTTATTTTTAACTCGGGGTAAAAATATAACTTTGAACTGATGACAAAATCGTAATTATAAGGGGGAAAACTAATAGCAAAACTGTAAATTTAAACAGGGCAAAGTCGTAATTTTTAACCGAGGGCAAAATTGAAATTTTTAGCTGGGAGTAAAAGCGTAAATTTATTTTTAAGTGGAGGCAAAAACATAATTTTGAACTGATGGCAAAATCGTAATTTTAAAACGGGATAAAATTGTAAATTTCTTGGGCCAATAGGGGAGTGTCAGGCAGCTGCATGGCACTATTCCCTCTACCGCCCATTTCACCCAATAGGTGAAAACAACTATTACCACCCATTCAATTTGTATGTGTTGAAAATTAGGGATGAGCAAATCGTTCCCGGTATCGGTACCGAATTTACCAAACCGGATACTTTTTCGGTACCGATTCGGTACCGACTTTTAGCCTTTTCAGTACCGGTTCGGTACCGGTTTTTACCCTCAAATACCGGTACCGAACCGTACCGAACCGGGTATATTCGATACCGGTACCCACTTTTGGGGATTTTCGGTACCGGTTCGATACCGGACAGTACCGAGCTCATCCCTATTGAAAATTAAAATAAAGAAGGATTAACAGTAAACATTTTGAGTAAACTTCCGTTTTGCTCCCTATGGTTTGGTCATTTTAACGGTTTTGCTCCAATAGTTTAAAAGTAGCCATTTTCCTCCTTGATCTTTCGAGTTTGTCGCCAGTTTGTTTCCTGATCTTTCGAGTTTGTCATTTTAACTTACTTTTTTTAAATAAAATATAATTAAATCTCACATTTATTGATACGTGGTGTTTTCAAATATATAAATAAATCTCACATGTCACATTTGTTGATATGTGGTGTTTTCAAAGTGGGGGGCGACCCACAGACATTTTTTTTTGTCAAATTTTGTTGTAGTATTAAGTAATAATATAGGTTATGACTTATGAATATGAGGTGAAAAAATTATTAAATTATTATAAGAAATTGATTATGTACAAAATTATTGAACCATTTGTATATGGAAAAAAATAAAAAAATATATATATTTCTTTATGTAAAAATATCTATACTATATAATAAAAGAAACTAATTTAGGGACACTTGTTATTATATTAGGCATCTCTTATAGATAATTACTATTTTAATTTAATCTCTTCTAGTTAATTATAATATTATTAGTTTAATATATTATGGATAAATATTATTATTTATGAATTTTAACTTTGATGTTAACCTTTCAATATTCGTATTATTTTATAGAGTGAATTGCAAGGATTGTCCTTTATCTTTATACCCATTTGCAGGCGCTGTCCTTTATGTTTAAAATTGACGAGTTTTGTACTTTATGTTTTCAAATCATACACGTTTTGCCCTTTGACCCTAACCAAGTTAACTTTATCTGTTAAATCATATCATGTGCCTTGTATACGAGGGTATAATTGTCTTTTACCCTATTAAAAAATTAAAATGTTATATATCACCACATCTCTTTATACAGAAAACTCTCTGTACTAGTGTACTACATATATCTCTGTATCACCACCACCTCCCTTCATCACCACCACCACTCTTCCTCTCTCTCTCCACACTACACGACCCCCACCTACCCCACCGCCACCATCAGATTGCACCACCCACCACCAACTTATGTTCCAGTGATGAAGACAAGAGACAAAGGGGATGGCTTTGCATTGATGGAACAACGATGGCGGCGGCTAGGGGTGATCGAGGAGGTTAGTGACGGGTTTGGGTTCTAACGATGGAGAAAAAGGCAGCGTCTAGGGTTCCGACGCGGCCGGTCTGAATCAAGCGATTTTTTAAAACCCCCAAATTTTTACACTTAATTTCTCAACACTGACTATTGAGTCTCACATCTCAAGCATTCAAGATCTGTTAGTAGTGGATGAAATAATGAACGGTACAGGTTTAAATGAATATGTTTTAATATTAGCCTTTTCAATTCAATTCAATGTGTCTGATAAACTAAAACAGTGATAACATAAATTTAGGATCTAAGAAAAAATGCTTAATCAAACCTTTAAATAAAATGTTTGAACATTGTCCCTTAGTTGATTAAAGTAATGAAATAACAGGTTTGAACAAATTAAGAAAATATCATGTTTGTTTTATTTATTAATTTTTCTTGCTTTATTAAATTGGTTTAAAGTTCATATCAAAGAGTGGTGGGGTGGTTATGTAGATGGCGATGGTGGTTTGGCAGAGAGAGAGAGAGAGAGAGGGAGAGAGAGAGAGAGAGAGAGGTAAGAACTGAGAAGAGATAGGTGGCGATGGTGGTTTGGCAGGGTAATGAGTGGTGGTTATTTACAGAACTAGTCCCTGAAAAGGAAATGACAATAATACCCTCATGTGCATTGCACATGACCAGATTTGACAGAAAAAATTAACTGGGTTAGGGCTAAAGGACAAAACGTGTATGATTTGAAAACATAAAGTACAAAACTCGTCAATTTTAAACATAAAGGACAGCGCCTGCAAATGGGTATAAAGATAAAGGACAATCCTTGCAATTCACTCTATTTTATAATAGATATAGAGCTTTGTTCTAATGAATTATGTATTTTTTTATATCTACAAAATGTAAAGCAAGTATGTAGCCATATAAATCATTTAAACTTATGTATCAAATAATACTATGTGACTATTTATCGTCGAAACATGCTATATTGAAAGTTTTGGGTGTCAAATTTAATAAATTGAGGAATCAATTATAGAATGATTAAATATTATTTTAGAGAGGAAATAATAGTTTCAAACTGATTCATTTGATTTTATTCGATTCATGATGTTTTTTTTTTCTGCAGAATTGGCCTATAATAGTCCCAATTAGAGGTCATTGGTTATTGACAGTCTCACATTTGAATATTTCCCTCATCAATTTCACCTTTCACCTATTTTTCCTACACCGGTCCCCGTTAAAAAAACTTAACGGAGTTAAGCTTTTTTCCAAATTACAAACAGATTTTTTAGGGCTTTTGATCAGAACGACGATCCAAGTCCATTGATGTAAAACTTACCTCGAAATGGTGCTCCAAATGACTTGATTTTTGTTAATTGGAAATTTAAACACCTGAATTGAAGCGTTGTTTTCATATCGTTTGGAGTACCAATATTCATAAAATCTTTAACATAAAAGGACTTATTTCACTCTTCCATATTTAGACCATGCATACTTTACTTTGTGATTTCACTTTACTTCATATTTAGACCATATACTTAGTTCAATTTCTTTATACTCTATTCGGTTAACTTTATACTCGGTATTAAATTTATAAACAAGACTTTATCCAAAATTATATTTATTTAAAACACTATTAATCCAAAATTATATTTATTTAATATACTATTAATCTAAAGTTACATTTATTCAACTCTTGTAATACATAGAGTTTTTAAAGATTTAACTTTTTTATTATTTGGTATATAAATTACAATACACGAGGTTCTTAAAAATATAATATTTTTTATTATTTAATATATAAAATTACATTTTCTCAACTCGTGTAATAAATGTGGTTTTTAAAGATATATTGTTTTATTATTTAGTATATAAATTACATTTTTTTAACCCGTGTAATACACGGGGTTATAACCTAATGTATATATATGAAATAATGTATGTGTAGTTATTTTAACTCCATCAATTATAAATTATTTACGTTGTTATAGTCGGTACAAATATAGATAAAAGAAAATTTTGAAATGCTAAATTATTATTTAATAAATGTTTAAAATCATTATTTTGCTTAAGACTCTGGTTGTAAGCATATAAAACATATTGAGATTGACTTTAGTTTCTTTATACTTGTATAAGGGTGTAAGGGGCACTCCCCTAAGAAGGGAGTCCCCTCTCTTACGCATAACCAATCCTCGTGTGCCACGTCAACTCTCCTTTTAAACTCCCCTAAGACTAAAGGGTATGGTTCGGCTCATCCCACGGGGATGAGTCTCCACGTAGACGGCTCGTGGGGATGAGCCAAATGAAGGATGGAGGGGGATGGAGGATGGGGCCCCACCTCATTATTTTATAATTTCCTATGGTTTAATTTAATAACCCAAGTTAATAAAAACTTTATAAAATTTAAAAAACACAACATAAAACAACATAAATAATTTCATTTCATAACATAAAAAAAATTACATTTCCTAAAAAAAATACCGAAAATAAAAATAAAAAAATTACGTTTCCTAAAAAAAATACCGAAAATAAAAATTAAAAAAAAACCTACGATGTCCATTTTTTTTCACCTCTTCCTTCATCCTCCGATAAACCTCGCGTTCATCCTCCGGAACCGAGTCGAGATCCAACCTCATAATCCTAAAATCTTCCGCTCGAGCATAGTCGGACGACACGGTTTTCTTGTGAGTATACTTTTCGGCCGCGAACTCTTTGAACGAACGGAATTCGTTTATCAAGTCGTCCATTTTTTACGATGCCTTCTCGCCCCTACCTCCACTCGAGCCGCCACCTCCACTCGAGCCGGCCACTTTTCGCTTTCCGACCGCTTCTTTTTTTGCTTTGTCCCTCCCGGGGGGACGTTCCGACTCGTGAACGGGCAACACATCCTCGTCATCTTCCGGGTCGTCGTTTATGCGATTTGACATCGAGCGGTGGAGCCTCCCGCACTATAACTTCCGGACTCGGAAGTTTTAGTGCGTTTGGCCGTTGCGACCTCATTTGGAACCGGCTTCCATTTTTGTTCTTTCCTTACAACGTTCCATGCTCGGAAGTGCGGGAAAGGCGTTGGATTTTGAGAGTCCCACTTGGCGATAGCAAGGTTAAGAATGTCCTCGTCGTTACTCCCGCTTGGAGGAGAAAGGTAAATTTGGTTATAAATTTGGTTAAAGGCGTTGACGACCTTGATCATTTTTCGCCACTTGCCCGAGACGGATTCGACATCACGAGCCGGACCATGCTCCATAATCGCGTTAAATCTATCCGTTGTCTTCTTCCAAAAACTACTACCCGATTGGTTGTTTCCTAAATTTTTAAAAAATAGTGCATTAGTAAAAAAAAATTAAATTTAAATTAAAAGTTTGGTTCATACAGACTATCGGGCAAGTAGAGGCCTTAACATACGCCATAGCTAGTGCCTCCTCTTCTACTTTCGTCCAAGGTCTCCCCTTTGCTCTCGGTTTTGGCGCGGTTTCGGGTTCAACCTTCTTTCCCTTCCCCTTGTTTTTTTTTTGCGCGTGAGCTCTTGCGGTGGTGATTCAGGGACGACTTCTTCATCATCATCTTCAAGTTGAACCGGGGGTTGCGATTGCGATTGGAGTTGTTCAAACGTGTTGCGTTGCATGATTTGTTGGAGCGCTTGATATTGTTGAACTTGTTGAAGTTGAGACATTTGTGAGAAGGCGTTGGGTGTTTGTTGGAAACCCGAAAACGGAAATTGCGAAGCCCCCCACGAAGGATCCATAGTTGGAGTGTAAGCGGGACTCGAAAAAAAATTAGGTTGGTTCGGATTGGGATTATTCGGGTTGGGGTTGTTTGGGTTGGGGTTGTTTGGGTTGAATGGATTCATGATTGGGAGAGAATGATATAAAAATTATAGAGTGTTTTTATAAAAAAGGAAGAGAATTGGAGAAGAATGGGAGTAGAATGAGAGAGAATGGTATAAAAATGGATTAGATTGTGGTATTTATTTAAAATGAAAATGATTTTTTTTATTAAAAATGCCGTTTGATAACGGCTACTTTTCAAAGAATGGATCGGCTGACCCGGCTGTGGGTCGCCGGGTGTGATGGGCCGAGCCCCAGGGGGGCGGTGTGGGGGTCCGGCGCCGGGCCTAGCCGGGCATCAGCCGGCCCCCATACCTTCCAGTCTAACACCCTAAATTGATGGCGGCACTCCCCTCTTAGGTGACTTGGTTTTTTATTAAAAAAAAAGGAATTTTCTCATTGGTCCAACCCTTCCCTCTCTCCTCCCTCTCTTCGGTGAATCCCCACCGATTTCTTCCCTCTCTCTACCTCACCGAGAT
Source organism: Helianthus annuus (assembly GCF_002127325.2). Classification (NCBI taxonomy): domain Eukaryota; kingdom Viridiplantae; phylum Streptophyta; class Magnoliopsida; order Asterales; family Asteraceae; genus Helianthus; species Helianthus annuus. The sequence continues at coordinate 167,818,824 of NC_035448.2, read as the reverse complement.
ACTGGCGGCACCCCCCCTAATCGGTAACCGGGGTCACCGCAAGGGGTCACCGAAGGTGCCCCGAGTACCCTAAGTGTTCTTAGAACTGGACGTAATGATCAGGCAATAATCGGCTGCAAAATCAGTCAAGGTGAGTACTTTTGAGTCATTGGTATCCTTGTTGAACCGTAAACTATTTCATGTTTTATATCTTTCTATACTAATAAACAAAAATCCTTTTTAGACAAGTGTTATTCTCTGGTAATTCTCACCTTTATTTTTTTATTTATCTCTTTTATTAAATAATAATAATAATATTAAACATCAATTTAACTAAATCTATTTATCTCTTTTATTTTCATAATCTAAAATTGATTTCTTTTTTAACTCTAAAGTTTCAATATTTGGCAATTTAAGTCTAAAGTTTCAATCTTTGGTATTTTAGCCCCTTTGATTAATTTGATTTTTCACTTCTAATTCAAAAGTTTTCATTTTTGGCAATTTAACCCCTTTAATTTTTTTTTACTTTCAACCCAAAGCTTTACATCTTTCGCAATTTAATCTCAACACTTTTTTTACTTTCAACTTTAGTCTCTTATATATTTTTCATCTTTCATAAGTTCTCCGTTTAACGTGTCGTTCTAAATTTCCGAATTAACACGTCGCAATGTGCGTGTGAGGTTCAACGTTTTTTCATCTATTTTTTCATGTTTGACATGTCTGTCGGAGCGCGTCTATTTTTCCCGTTTGATAGGTCTCTCGCAACGTGCGATTATTTTTTTTTTATCGGTTTTACACATAGACTCGTGGTAATGTAAGAAACATTTGCCTTTCATCTAACATGATATATAACTAATGAATCTCAACTCACACACAGTAATCACTATGTTTACGTGACATTTATAAGAACCATCACCGCAATCACTCCATCCATCGTATATCGAGTATATCCGTTAGTTTTTTTTACAGATATAAATTTTTATTAGATTCATTCAACCCGTGTAATAAACGAATTTTTTAAAGATATAACATTTTTATTTTTTACTATACAAAATTAAATTTATGCAACTCGTGTAATACACGTGGTTTTTAAAAATATAACTTTTTTATTATGTAGTATATAAAATTAGATTTGTTCAATCCATATAGTACATAGGGTTTATAAAGATATAACTTTTATTGTTTGGTATATAAAATTACATGTGATCAACCCGTATAACACACGAGGTTCTTAAAAATGTAACTTTCTTCATTATTTAATATATAAAATTAAATTTACTCAACCCGTACAAATACACGGGGTTCTTAAAAAAACAACATTTTTTTATTATTTCATAAATATAATTACATTTATCCAACCCATGTAATAAACGAGATTTTTAAATATATATTGTTTTGTTATTTGATATATAAAATTACATTTATTCAACCCTTGTAATAAACGAGATTTTTAAAGATAAATATATATATATTTTTATATTATTTGGTATATAAAATTACATTTATTCAACCCGTGTAATACACGGGGTTCTAACCTAGTTTTATTTACATCATAATTTATATTTCATGAACAATGCAAATTCAACCGCAATATAAATTAATTTCATCTTTTGTTTTTATTAGTTTTATGACCTTTGTTTTAAATTATTTTATAACCTTTTGCCTTTAAATAAATGTTTCTTTTTAAACCAGACCATTTACTAAACCTGTAAGTTGCCCTATTCAATAACGGGTCTGGTTATTAAAACATTGGTTTTCTATGGTTCTTTTGACCATAGAATTGGTTTCAACCCAGGTTGATTTATCTTTGATACAAACTTTAGGTCGCTTTCAGTGAATTAGATTCGTAATATGATACGTGGTGCTTCAGCAGTCAACAATAGCAACTCGTAATGTAACCAGATCCTTGTGCACAATCTACAACCTATCATAGTGACATGTGGTGTTTATATGTCATGATGAGTTTTTCTATTGTGACATCGCAGTATAATCCAAATTTTAGATGTCATGAATGAACAGAATTGACAAATGTTTCATTTATATTTAGGAAAAAAAGAATATTATAACAATATAATTTGAAATGTAATTTAATTAATCCACATTAAAGAGGGTGTTGGAAATGGTGGAGTGGGGTTTAAGGGTCAAAGAGATATCACTTTGAGTATATGTGTTTACCATGTGGTGGGTGGAGTCATTTTCAAGAAAGATTAGTAAGATGGAGTGCATTTTACTTTTTAATAATTAAAACAGCTGAATAATAAAAATAATTAGGGATAAATATAATTATGCTATATATCTATACTTCTATATCTATATCTATACTTACTATATACATATTAAAGGGATAAATTAAAATTTAACATCAATCTAATAAACATCATTTAATAAATTTTATTTAACAAACTTTTCGTAACTAAGATATTATTTAATAAACTGCATTTAAAACAATTTGGAATGAATCTGAGTTTGCTTCTGATTTGCAGCTGGATATGGAGTGATTTGAGAGTGAATTTGTGGGTTTGTAAAGTAAAAAATGTGTGGAAGAGGTGTGGATCTTACAGGGGAGTGTTAGCATAGGGTTTGGTGAGCATTTAAGGCATGTGAGGCAAGTTTAAACTCAAATTACATCAAAATTCCGCCAAAAAAATCGAACTAATTAACATTCTGCGATCTGGGCCTTTCTCACGGGCCGCGAAGACTTTTCTGGACCGGGCCGCGGGCCGCCAGGATGTCTGGTGCGAGATTTAATTTTAAAAGTTGACAATTTGGCCCCTAGACTTCCATACCTTGTTGTTTTAAGTTGTTTTCAAGGTGTTTTACGCACAAAACTCATAGTTAAGGGTATGGAATGCAAATAGATCATAAACCAAATATAAAACGAGTATAAACATGTGTAGTTGTCGAGAATAAGTGTCGTATTTTGCATAATTTGAGTATATAATCGTGTGTTTACAAGTTTGGCGTATTTGGCTCAAAGTATGAATGGAGGGTCATATGTTTAACCAAATCGAATGTATGAACAAGTATGGAACGTGTATAACATGAATGTAATGAAAACACGAATTGCATTATGATTCAAGTCTCGGATTTTACATCAATTAAAACGAAAGAACGATGACAAGAATACAGAGTTTCCAAAAATAGGATTACAAGCAAGGGTTTCCAAATATAGAAAGTATGAAAAAGTAGGGTGTTACATATATAGGGTGAGGTTCGGCTACAAAGTCCATTTTTCCTACAAAGTGTACAAAATCAAAAAACACTATAATTTCAGCCATAAAACACACTCAAAACCCACAAATAACATAGAGAATATCACTAAAACACAATATCCAAATCCTAACAGTCCTTAAATACTTCAAACACACCATTATACAACTATGAATATAAAACACAATATGATAATCAACATAAAACACACTAATGTTAGTCATTCGATAATCAAAGCCTTATCATCCAAAACACAATACAAAACCCACAAATATAGTGTTTTAGTAATCTCCACTATATTATTTGTGGGTTTTGAGTGTGTTTTATTCTTGACATTATGGTGTTTTATGACTTTTTACACTTTGTAGGAAAAATGGACTTTGTAGCCAACTCCCACCATATATATATATATATATATATATATATATATATATATATATATATATATATATAGGGTTAGGATCGTGTGAGAAGCACTAGGCTAATTGAGAAACTTGAGAAGCATTCTGGACCAAACATTTTCCCTAAGCTTTTCGTAATATACACATATGTATAGTTTAAAATTAACTATATACATATGTGTATAATTCAAGATTTGACAATATACATATATGTATATAGTCAATATACATATATGTGTATATTACCAAAAGCTTAGGGAAATGTGTGGTTCAAAATACTTCTCAAGTTTCTCAAATAGGGTGGACTTCTATTAGGATCCTTACCCTATATATATATATATATATATATATATATATATATATGGCAATGCTCTACAAGAAACCTTATATTTTTAGGAAACTTAGCAAACTCAACTTGTGGCCTACATCTATCCATGTATCCCATAGTCAACTGATCTTCCTTTTTGCATACAAGGGTATATCAGTAATTATACATATATTCACCCAACCCAAGATCTTTTCCCAATTTGATTTGACATTATCATTAATGCCCATCACCTCATTTGTACAAATCACCAAACCCCCTATTTCTTTTACATTATTTCATTTTACATCTTCTTCAACATCTTCTCCATTAATGTCCCCCTCATATCTCCTTTAACATCTTCTCCTGCAAATCATCTTGTCTCCATTAATGTCCATGGAGACAAATCCACCAACCTCCGAGTTAATGTCACCGGTCCATAGTTTCCCCAACAGGTTCATTACCAGTGACTTCCATACTGATGATGAATTAAATGCTCAAGGTTTGTCTCTTTATCTAACTTAACTCCCTCGAATATATGTTTTTTTTTTTGTATTTGACATTTTTTTAATGGAATAATCCAAATATACTGCATGGCAATGTTCACCTGTTCCATTCGAAGCTTCTGGATATACTAACATGCATGTTGATGGTTCTCGATCATCTGAAGTCCCTGTTAGATCACCGGATTTTTTGATCTCCACAAGTTCATGAACAACGCTTTCCATACTGACGAGTTATGGATAATGATCAAGGTTTGTTTTTCTATACACTCGTTTTATTTTTTTCTTCCCCAGATATGGCATAATTCAAACATATGGCATAATGTTCACATGTAGCATCCCAAGATTCTGGCTACGCTAACATGCCGGGTGCTGGTTCTGGATCATCTCAGGGCCCTTCTGTGTTTGCTGAATCATCTCGCGGGCCGTTAGATGGTTGTTTATTTTCTATGGGAGCACACTTTATACTCATATACCAGAGTTCTAACCTTTCGTCCTGCCATATACCAGATTTCTAACCTTTTCATTTTCTGATGCAGGGCCAGCGCATCCATACTTCGTTTTTTATACGCCTCAGGGAACCCGTTACTGTATTCCTACCGTCGCTGATAAGTTCATACCAGTGTGTGGGAAATCTTATCCGACATTTGAGGTTGTTCTTTCTATGTATGAACTTTATGCGTTTGAAGCTGGTTTTTCTGTTAAAAAAGGCCAAACTAAAGTCTGGAATGGAATTCCCACACACAAGTATCTTCGCTGCTCAAAATACGGGAAACCAAAATCCAAGAGGACTTTTGACACACTAGATGAATCTTCTGTAAGGCCTAGGAGAACCAACTTCACATGGTGTGACTGTAAGGCAAGCATTCTAGTCTCAATCTATAATGATACATACACAGTTCTGAGTTTTAATGATATTCATAATCCTGAACTTGTTGAGAATTACAACCGTGATCTTAGCAAGATATCACGGAAGCTGTTATTCTCCACCAAACAATTCATTCAAAATATGAGTCTAAACTGTATCGGACCCATGAAAGCTTATAGATGTCTTGTAGCTTTAAAAGGGGGGGGGGGGCATCACAATGTCAACGGGACTCCGGTGGATTTTAAAAATTTTAGCCACCAGTTACGAATTTTTATTGGTGAACGCGACGCACAAGTTTTCCTTGAACGCTTGCGTGAGCGCTTTGACAACCTACCCAACTTCTATTTTGATTACACAGTATCAAATGGAAAGTTGTCTTCTGTATTCTGGGCTGATGAGATTTCAAAGCTAAACTACTGTAACACCCCGAAAACGGGTTTGGTAATCAAACCACGTTAATACTACAGGACGGGTAAAATACAGTTAGTGGTAAAACTTACCCGGTAAATTTTAGGATTTAAATAAATAAATCTAATATTTGTCAAAAGGATGAGAAATACTTTGAGAAAGCAAATTATATAAAAGGCCCGAGATTTAACGGGACTTAAAATAAAACGGGTTGTGAACAAGATAAAGTAACTAGGAAATAAATAACCTAGTACAAGTCTTGTAATTAAATGAAAGAACAAAATATCAAGTTATAAACTAAATAAAAGTGGAGGGGCCTATGTTGTTAAAATTGAAACTTATATTATTAAGTTTAACAAAATAAAAACCAAACACCCCCATTTAAGGGTCTGGTTCGATCACAGGCAGGAGAAGGGCGACCCCCACTCTCAAAACCCTAACATTCAGTAATCTCACAAATTGAAGGATCAAACCAAGTCCAAAACGAAAATCGACCATAGATTAATGATCCCCATTGCAAGGAGATCATAAGGTATGTAAAATTTGACAAAAAATCTCTACCTGAAATTCTCATGAAGTTAGAGAACTTGAAATCTGATGATGCATGTATGAATTGTAGATGAATTAGGAACATTAAAATGTCTAGGAGTAAACCCTAGACAAGTACATGTTGAAATTATGCTAAATTCTAGTGAAATCCATGGTCACCATTGTAGGTGACTAGTGGGTTATGTAGAACTTGATAAACACTAGGAAATTTGGGGTTGTGCTAGTGTAATTTGACATATGTGAAGTTATTTCAGAATTGTAAAGGCAAATATTTGTGTTAAATAGTTTGATTGATGAAAATTCGGGTTATATGACAAGTTATGAGCTTATTAATGAATTATTTAAAATTCTGTCCTTAAGGGGTTTGTAAAAATGCCCCAAAGAAGGCTCGAAGTTGAAATTTAAAGTTAAAACGCATGATTGTGATGATTTAGCAAATTATGCGATACATGATTGAAAACGGGTTCTAAACGGATTGCGAATTGAACTCTTTAGGCGAGGAATCCGGATCATCAAATGGACAAGTCGGTGGAAATACACGTTTGAAAAGGGTGCTTAAAAGGTATGTAACTACGATTCCGTTACGTTATGCTTGATTTCGTATTTTCCCTAGTAGACTTTAAATTAGCATAATACATGAAATTGACATTTAGTTGAAGTGACGAAGATCACTAGGTAAATAAACGGGTCAAAAGGTGAAATTATCACCCTTTGACAATATTGACTATTGGTTTGTCGAGTTACATGTTTATAGGAATAAATATCAAATGGATACGCACATCGCTATAGCTTAGCGGCTACTAAGTCAAGGTATTGAAATGGGTCAATATATTGATCCGAGCCAGGTACGTATAACGATTCAACTCATCATGTAGAACTTGAGATTCTATAAGAGTTTGACAAGGTTAAAATATAGTTATTCGGTTATCTTTTAGGTAAACTGAATAAATTGAGTTATGATTTTGGTGTTTTAGAAGTACATGGGTTTATAAACAAAGTTATAGTTAAAAGGTAGGATTTTGAGTCAGGCAAGTATTTAAAAGTCCCTTTGTAGTAAAGAAAGGATGAAAATTGACCAAATTGCCCTTGTAAGCTAATTCGAACGAACGACCCTTGCAAGAAGTTCGGAAACGAGTTTTATGATTAAATAAATGCCTAGAATAAGAAAAGATAGTGAAAGATGTAAATTCTTGGGTCGAATGACTTTGTATGAGTCTTTGCCGTAAAAAGATAATCCGAGGGGTAAAATTTGGAACATATAGATAACCACATTAAATCCAACACACATATAGATGTGGTGGAAGATTACTTGATAAGAAATGTAGGAATAAGATGCTAGAAATCTATGAAAGCGAGTTCAAGTTCTAAAGTGTTTAAATACCCTTAACGGGTCAAAATAAGCATACGAGCGAAAATGTATTTAAATTGTGTGAGAAACCTGTGATTAGAACCTAACATGGTAGATAAAATTAATTTGAAGAGGTGCATGTGAAATAAGGATTAAACAAATATGTTTGTTTGATAAAATGCATAAACGGGTTAAAATTCGGTAAAACGGCAAGGAGTCGAAGGCTTAGAAGTCTCAAACTTTATTGTGTAGGATGTTGGATTTTAACTTCATATGATGGAGGATCAAATTACAATCATGTAGGAAGAAACGGTAGGTCAAACGGACAAGCGGATTGAAAGATACGAAAGTTTTCGTGTCAAAAACGGCAAAATGGGAAGGTCTAATACAGGGGCCACCGTAACTTACGGTGGGCACCGTAAGTTACGGGGGGGGGGGGGGGGGGGGCTGAAAGCTTAACGGCAGTTACCTCCTGCCTTACGGTGGGGGTACTTTATACCATGGGCCACCGTAACTTACGGTGCCCACCGTAAGTTACGGTGGAGGCCAGTTTCAAGTCCTTGTTTCTGGATCAAGATATCAATGTGGAATTTCCGGATTTCCTTGTTTAATTTGATTCTTCGACCCAATATTCCTTGTTGTACTAGTTATTAAATTATCAAAGCTGACTTTTAAGTTGGTTTTGATCACAGGTGAATGTCGAGAGTCCCGGATGAAGATCAAGCATCGAGCAAGAACCGAACACACGTTAAACGAAGCTTCCGCAATGTTGTTTCGTCGTTATTCTAAAATTAAACCACATTATGTTGTATCACTTTAAATTGTAAAAGTTTTTAATAAACCAGTATTTAGCGTGAATGTTTATATACAATTACTCAGTAATTGTGATTATTTATGAAAATCGCTAAATAAATTTACGGTTGTTACAAGTTGGTATCAGAGCCTTGGTTTAAGAGATTCAAGTATCGTGGGAAAACTTTGCTTGGACTTAAACCTTATGCTCTTGATAAAGATTGGTGTTCAGTTCAAGGCTTGATCGCAAATCCGGTAAGTACAAGTATGTTAATGGGCTAGTATGATTAATGTGTTGTGAACAACACATAGGGTATTGTGTAATACAAGTTACACCAACAAAAATGATAGATATAGCTAACAAAATTTCGTGCGTTGACACATATAGTAGAAAAGCCTTGTACTATGATACGGGCGTTTAGCAAAGTGGACATGGCTAACTTTTGTGAATGTCTTAATTGAAGGACACTTGCGTTTAAAGATGACAAGGGTTAAACAAATTACAGATATGATAGAGGAACGGTCCGAAGTATGACAAGAGGAGCATGCTCACCAAGGACTAAATCGCGTAACGACCGCGAACAAGGTTAATGGCAAGGAATGCCCGTCGGGGCAAGCATTACCAGGTGCACGCTTTTAAATATAATCGCACAAATAGCAATATGCAACAAACATGTAGAGAACGATTGTTGCATATGTAAACTAGAAACTCGGAAAACCTGAATAGAATACCTATCCAGGATATTATTTCAAAGAAAACTAAATAGAAGTGTTACTTACATAGAGCGTGATGTGAAAACTATAAAAAAAAGTCGTGTGTGTCATGTGTTAATCGCTTACTCTGGCCAAGTAAGTAGTGGCATATGATACCATGAGCTTCTTATAGCGGACACATTTACATCCGATGTAGTAAGGACGAGGTGAATGGTACCCAAAGGAATCAAATAAATAAAATGTTTGATAGTAAACGTAAACGCACAGCCGGGTGACGGAAGCGTATTAAATTAGGATAATGAGCCCGAGCGAAGGGACAAAGATTAATGTAAAATGATTAAGATATGCATTGGGAGTGGGTGTACTTACACTCGAACCCGGAGAATGCAAATGTGTCTCTTAACGGGCCGTTTTTGTAAAACGTCAAACTTGAGGACAAAGTCGGAATATAAAAATGAAGCAAGTCTTAATGCATACCGGGAGGGTTGCAATAATAACGACTTCGGTAAAATACCCGGTTGATGGGTAAGGATTTAAACACATATGTAGACTGAGAAACGGGAACGCGGATGGAAACTCAAAAGACTCGGGTTTCGGGTCATGACTAAAAGATGATAAGATGCTGTAAATTGAAATTTTGATAAATTACGTTCAACTATTTTAAAGTTGAACGGGTTGAATAAAGAATGAAAATTTTCATTCATAAGCAAAGGAATTTCATACGAACAAGTCAAAAGAATTAAATAAATGATGACGCTTGCTAATGCAAGTAAACATGAATCGAATAAATAAAAGTGTGAAATATTAATGAACCTATGTAATGTGTTTAAAAGAAATATAATTATAAATCGGGGAAACGGTGAGCGTAGGACAAACTGACGCGTAAGAAATGTCAGAAGTCATAAGTCAGAAGGTTAGTCCGAAAGTAAATGAATGAAACCTTAGACTATGGTCAAGACCAACTAAAGTTCAAAAAGCGAAAACAAAAGATTCCAAACATAACAAGGGATGCCTTGAAGCTATATAGGTATATATACATTTGAAAATAAATACAAATAAAAGATGATCTACGGGATCATCATAACCTACAGGCTTAAATGTAGCATTAAGGTCTACGGGACCAAGAAGACCCTTGGGTCATAAGTAGAAAGAAACGAACTGCTAACATCTCACCTTAAAAAGGTGCAAAAATCTAAAGGAATAGCCTACGAGGCTAAGTAAAAGAACCTACGGGTCGGTTGAGTTAAGTGTGGGAACTGATTTTAATTCCACGAATTAAATAATATCGGAAAGGAATGAATCCTCGGACTTAAAATTCCTAGAAGTAATAAAAGGATATAAGACAAGGTGAAGAGAAAACGTTAAACTAAAATTTAGTTTTAGTAAGAAATGACGTTTTAACAAATATATAAGTATTATGAGAGAAGTTAAGAAAAGGTTAATATTAAAGGATTTAGGTCTAGACACCGATAGGTGTAAAAACAATACATTCGAAAAGAGGATTTTCGATGATGAAAGGTTAATATAAACCTAAACATGGCGTGACGTGATCACGGCCAAGAAAGGTAATGTGAAGTATAATCACATTGTAGCCCGCGTAAGCGGTAAAAAAGTAACTGGACTAATAAGTCGAGTTAGTGAGACCGGTTAAGGTCATTTAAATAAATTTGGTAGCTTGTAAGCAGTGGATTCGGTATAACTGAACCGAATAAATGAATTTGAAAACAAAAGAAATTGTTGCTAAAAGTGAAAAAACAAAAAAAAAATCACTAAAGACCTTTAAATGGATCAAAGTAACGGAATCATAAAGAGTTCGATAATATATAAAAGCAATGAATATCACTAAGTTAACTAAACTAGTAGAAATAACGAAATTACGTTATTGCAAGTTGCATTATGTCGTATGAGGTACGTAGATGTTTTGTAACCAAAAAGATATTACCATATTTTTCGGGTAATACTAACAATTGGTTAAGGTATGAGTAATGCTTAAAAGATTACCCAGGTCAAATGCATTGAGTTTAAAGCTCGATGAACTATGTAAGAAAGGTTTCGAGGACGAAACCTCTTTAAGGGGGGTAGACTTGTAACACCCCGAAAACGGGTTTGGTAATCAAACCACGTTAATACTACAGGACGGGTAAAATACAGTTAGTGGTAAAACTTACCCGGTAAATTTTAGGATTTAAATAAATAAATCTAATATTTGTCAAAAGGATGAGAAATACTTTGAGAAAGCAAAGTATATAAAAGGCCCGAGATTTAACGGGACTTAAAATAAAACGGGTTGTGAACAAGATAAAGTAACTAGGAAATAAATAACCTAGTACAAGTCTTGTAATTAAATGAAAGAACAAAATATCAAGTTATAAACTAAATAAAAGTGGAGGGGCCTATGTTGTTAAAATTGAAACTTATATTATTAAGTTAACAAAATAAAAACCAAACACCCCATTTGAAGGTCTGGTTCGATCACAGGCAGGAGAAGGGCGACCCCCACTCTCAAAACCCTAACATTCACTAATCTCACAAATTGAAGGATCAAACCAAGTCCAAAACGAAATTCGAGCATAGATTAATGATCCCCATTGCAAGGAGATCATAAGGTATGTAAAATTTGACAAAAATTCTCTACCTGAAATTCTCATGAAGTTAGAGAACTTGAAATCTGATGATGCATGTCTGAATTGTAGATGAATTAGGAACATTAAAATGTCTAGGAGTAAACCCTAGATAAGTACATGTTGAAATTATGCTAAATTCTAGTGAAATCCATGGTCACCATTGTAGGTGACTAGTGGGTTATGTAGAACTTGATAAACACTAGGAAATTTGGGGTTGTGCTAGTGTAATTTGACATATGTGAAGTTATTTCAGAATTGTAAAGGCAAATATTTGTGTTAAATAGTTTGATTGATAAAAATTCGGGTTATATGACAAGTTATGAGCTTGTTAATGAATTATTTAAAATTCTGCCCTTAAGGTGTTTGTAAAAATGCCCCAAAGAAGGCTCGAAGTTGAAATTTAAAGTTAAAACGCATGATTGTGATGATTTAACAAATTATGCGATACATGATTGAAAAAGGGTTCTAAACGGATTGCAAATTGAACTCTTTAGGCGAGGAATCCGGATCGTCAAATGGACAAGCCGGTGGAAATACACGTTTGAAAAGGGTGCTTAAAAGGTACGTAACTACGATTCCGTTACGTTATGCTTGATTTCGTATTTTCGCTAGTAGACTTTAAATTAGCATAATACATGAAATTGGCATTTAGTTGAAGTGACGAAGATCGCTAGGTAAATAAACGGGTCAAAAGGTGAAATTATCACCCTTTGACAATATCGACTAATGGTTTGTCGAGTTACATGTTTATAGGAATAAATATCAAATGGATACGCACATCGCTATAGCTTAGCGGCTACTAAGTCAAGGTATTGAAATGGGTCAATATATTGATCCGGGCCAGGTATGTATAACGATTCAACTCATCATGTAGAACTTGAGATTCTGTAAGAGTTAGACAAGTTTAAAATATAGTTATTCGGTTATCTTTTAGGTAAACTGAATAAATTGAGTTATGATTTTGGTGTTTTAGAAGCACATGGGTTTATAAACAAAGTTATAGTTAAAAGGTCGGATTTTGGGTCAAACAAGTATTTAAAAGTCCCTTTGTAGTAAAGAAAGGATGAAAATTGACCAAATTGCCCTTGTAAGCTAATTCGAACGAACGACCCTTGCAAGAAGTTCGGAAACGAGTTTTATGATTAAATAAATGCCTAGAATAAGAAAAGATAGTGAAAGATGTAAATTCTTGGGTCGAATGACTTTGTATGAGTCTTTGCCGTAAAAAGATAATCCGAGGGGTAAAATTTGAAACATATAGATAACCACATTAAATCCAACACACATATAGATGTGGTGGAAGATTACTTGATAAGAAATGTAGGAATAAGATGCTAGAAATGTATGAAAGCGAGTTCAAGTTCTAAAGTGCTTAAATACCCTTAACGGGTCAAAATAAGCATACGAGCGAAAATGTATTTAAATTGTGTGAGAAACCTGTGATTAGAACCTAACATGGTAGATAAAATTAATTTGAAGAGGTGCATGTGAAATAAGGATTAAACAAATATGTTTGTTTGATAAAATGCATAAACGGGTTAAAATTCGATAAAACGGCAAGGAGTCGAAGGCTTAGAAGTCTCAAAATTTATTATGTAGGATGTTGGATTTTAACTCCATATGATGGAGGATCAAATTACAATCATGTAGGAAGAAACGGTAGGTCAAACGGACAAGCAGATTGAAAGATACGAAAGTTTTCGTGTTAAAAACGGCAAAATGGGAAGGTCTGATACAGGGGCCACCGTAACTTACGGTGGGCACCGTAAGTTACGGTGGGGGGGGGGGGCTGAAAGCTTTACGGCAGTTACCTCCTTCCTTACGGTGGGGGTACTTTATACCAGGGGCCACCGTAACTTACGGTGCCCACCGTAAGTTACGGTGGAGGCCAGTTTCAAATCCTTGTTTCTGGATCTAGATATCAATGTGGAATTTCCGGATTTCCTTGTTTAATTCGATTATTCGACCCAATATTCCTTATTTGTACTAGTTATCAAATTATCAAAGCTGACTTTTAAGTTGGTTTTGATCACAGGTGAATGTCGAGAGTACCGGATGAAGATCAAGCATCGAGCAAGAACCGAACACACGTTAAACGAAGCTTTCGCAATGTTGTTTCGTCGTTATTCTAAAATTAAACCACATTATGTTGTATCACTTTAAATTGTAAAAGTTTTTAATAAACCAGTATTTAGCGTGAATGTTTATATACAATTACTCAGTAATTGTGATTATTTATGGAAATCGCTAAATAAATTTACGGTTGTTACAAGTTGGTATCAGAGCCTTGGTTTAAGAGATTTAAGTATCGTGGGAAAACTTTGCTTGGACTTAAACCATATGGTCTTGATAAAGATTGGTGTTTGGTTCAAGGCTTGATCGCAAATCCGGTAAGTACAAGTATGTTAATGGGCTAGTATGATTAATGTGTTGTGAACAACACGTAGGGTATCGTGTAATACACGTTACACCAACGAAAATGATAGATATAGCTAACAAAATTTCGTGCGTTGACACATATAGTAGAAAAGCCTTGTACTATGATACGGGCGTTTAGCAAAGTGGACATGGCTACTTTTGTGAATGTCTTAATTGAAGGACACTTGCGTTTAAAGATGACAAGGGTTAAACAAATTACAGATATGATAGAGGAACGGTCCGAAGTATGACAAGAGGAGCATGCTCACCAAGGACTAAATTGCGTAACAACCACGAACAAGGTTAATGGCAAGGAACGCCCGTCGGGGCAAGCATTACCAGGTGCGCGCTTTTAAATATAATCGCACAAATAGCAATATGCAACAAACATGTAGAGAACGATTGTTGCATATGTAAACTAGAAATTCGGAAAACCTGAATAGAATACCTATCCAGGATATTATTTCCAAGAAAACTAAATATAAGTGTTACTTACATAGAGCGTGATGTGAAAACTATAAAAAAAAAGTCGTGTGTGTCATGTGTTAATCGCTTACTCTGGCCAAGTAAGTAGTGGCATATGATACCATGAGCTTCTTTTAGCGGACACATTTACATCCGATATAGTAAGGGCGGGGTGAATGGTACCCAAAGGAATCAAATAAATAAAATGTTTGATAGTGAATGTAAACGCACAGCCGGGTGACGGAAGCGTATTAAATTAGGATAATGAGCCCGAGCGAAGGGACAAAGATTAATGTAAAATGATTAAGATATGCTTTGGGAGTGGGTGTACTTACAATCCAACCCGGAGAATGCAAATGTGTTCAAGGGCAATACTGAATTAGCGATAGAACAGCACACGTTCGCCATTTACACAAACGCTGTTTTCGCGCAAGTTCAAAAGGAGATAATTAAAGGGAAGTTTTTATGCTACATCACAAACCAAACCGAGTCCAGCAGTACCACTCTTTTGCTAGACGTCACTCATTTGGACAAAAAGAACAACATCACAAACGTCTATCAGGTAACACATGTTAGGCAAGTTCATTATTACCACTCCACTAACATAGGTTAGATCTAAAGGCCTTTTTTTTGCTCCTTCTGTTCCTAACAGGTTACATATAACACTGTAAACCACTCCGCCAGTTGCTCATGCAGGAATTTCACACGTATCAGATATCTGTGTCGCCATGTCTTTTGCGTATATCGATTGAAAAATGTTGCAAAGATACCACCCCAATACATAAACGATAGGTGGCGCCGAGATGCCCCCCCCCCCAAAAGAGGTTTTTTCACTTTCCAGCCGATACGGCGTCAACCCACACGCACCGTCCGTTATGCGGAATGAAATCCTCGACCTCGTTACTCAATGCGTTGATGTGGTCAGAACCGACGAGGATTCGTTGTCAAAATTGGTTGCCCAACTCCGGGATTTCAAGATCAATGTGCTTTCCAAGCAACCATTGGGTACAATTCAAAATGAAACAAACGAGTGTGAAATGGAAGAAATAGTTGGGCAACCAATCAACATTCCAGTCGAAGTTGCTAATCCAGGTGTTGTACGCAATAAGGGATGTGGTACACATACTCGCATTTCCGGACCCAGTGAGAAGGCAAAGACAAAACCACCAAGACGTCCAAAGCAGCTTCGTTTATGCAAGTGTTGTGGTCTGTATGTCGACGACCACGACTCACGCAACTGCGTTAAGGTAGCCGCAATGAAAGCAGCAAAGGCAGCTGCTGAACAACAAAGACAGACCGCCCCTGGTGCCTCCCCCTCTGATTAAAATCTTTCTTTTCGTTTACTAGTACTATGTAATGGGAGACTCTCTTCATTTTGGCCTTCTTACACACATGTAACAGTCTTTTAACATCCTCCTGCTCTTTTCTGTTATGTGTGTAAGAAGGTGGAACTATTTTTATCCCATTTATCATTTCTAGTCTTGTAAAAACTTTATGGCCTTCGGCACTTTGTGTTTGTAGGCCAACTTTTGTGGACCTCTGTTTGCTATTAACGGGCTTATCTTATTATCATATGCATGGATAATTGTGGTTTTGGTTTATATTTTACAACAACATAAAAACAGATGCTTAACACATGTTAGCCCCCGTACTTGGGGTTTTTTTAACTGTAAAGGATCAACACAAAAGGTGTTAACCACACCAATAGCTTATATATAAAGACACATCAGGTTATAGAATTAAACTTCACAACTAGCCAACTTAACCACACATTCTACTACTAGGTTACAACCGCACCTTAAACAATGGATCGACTACCGAGCCGTCACATCAACCCATTCCCCAAAAAAATAATAATAAAAGAACAAGAAAACGACGTTAGTATGTCGTCTACAAACATAGGGTCAACAGGTTAACACAACTATAACCACTTACCACATCCTAACTACCCCTTCTTATCCTCCATCTCTATGAAGCTTTTCATCATGGTGTGGCAACATCCTCATCATGAAAGTACAGAGGAGAGGGGCTACGCTCACTCTCCCATGGGTCATGGTAACACCAGGACCTGATTGTTTCGGGTGAGTATGGACACAACGGGCAACCACATAATTCTTGGTCTGGATCCGTCAGCAACCTAACCAACTCATCTGGTAGCCCCTTCAAAATTTCAGCTTCTGGTAAAACGTGTTCCGTACGGCGTGACGCTTCTTGTGAAACACTAGCTACATCAGCTACATTGTTTGTTCTGCTTTCTGAAGCATCATCACCACCTGGGCCTCCAGTTTTCACGTCTTGGCGCTTCTTGTGAAACACTTTTCTTTCGTAGCACACCCCGTACCGACCCTCACATGCTTCCTTCCCCTTTTGCTTCAGCTTCTCCATGCCTGGTGGTGTAGCCATGACCTTATTTTTATAAGTGTCCATCACATTAACACACTTTGGAACCACTAAAAGTTTTTGGTTTACTGAAGTAGTGAAGTATTACAGAATATGACTTGGTTCTTCATTACACTACTTATAGAGGTATATCATGGATACATTTAATATAGTTGTTGTGACTTGACTTTGATGTGACCATAAGGGGCAAAAAAGCAGTGGTTCCTTTTCCAATAAAGTTGTTTTCTAGCCACCAACCCCTATGTTAGTAGACTTCTGCCACCTACTTTCCCCAACTTCCAAGAATCCTACTACATTTTAGAACAGTGGGCCCCTTGAAAACAGGAAGCAACATTTTTTCATTTCCTTAAATGTTACACCTACCAATATATAATTTTAAACAGCCTCATTTAAAACATTATCAACTACATCAATAACATTCTAACACATGCAAGAATACATCAATATTCTTCAGAGTATAAAATTACCAAGTTAATAAACATCAGTTTTAGTCAGACAGATTTCACATAGACAGTCTATCCCCAAAAGACCTGGTACATGCCACACCCACAAAACACCTATCCCACAATAAGTTTAAAGCAACATCCGCAAAACAAAGTACATGACACACCCAAAACAAAGCTGGCACACTTAACGCTACACCTATCCTACAGTAAATACCATTCACCCCCTAACACACGTTACTCTAACCGGCAATCCTGCTGGATTTTAGGCAGCATCACATTCACCTCCGAACATAAGATGTGCACAGCATACCTTTTTCTCAACTTCCGCACCTCCGCCATCTTCTTCGCCCCACTCATGCTGAACCCACAATTAAAACTTTTGTTTTTCCCCATGTAGCACTCCATGTGCCGTATTAAGAAGACCCCACAATCAGTTGTGTTTGCTGTGGTCTCCCAACTAACCGGCATACGCTGGATGTTGCAGTAGTCAATGTCATCGGCTCGCGGATTCCCAACCTCCCGAAGGTATTGCACAAACATATCTTTCTACATATACATATACAAGCCATGCTCAATAAAAAAACACATCTTGAATACAATCACACTTATGGTACAACATGGGTCATTTTAATAACTTACAAACTTATACGGTGTGTCCTTGTGGAGGTAGTATACACTATCTTCTATCGGCTGACCTTGTCTGGCTTTGTCATTATCAACAACATAAATTCCGAGGTCCCGTAACTCAAACACTAGCAAGTAAAAATGTTTGTGCTCCAAGATCAGGAAGAAAACAATGTCGTGCTTTCTAAAATCAGGAACTTTTTCAGCGCTGTTAACCGCACCTTTTATTCCAACCCGAAACTTGTGCATCCGTGCCTCGACTCCACCTTCCTCAGTTGTTAACATCCACGGAAACTTTCACAAAAGAGAAATTAATAAGGATAAGCACTCGCCACACCGTAACTACTTTTCCACAAAAAACATCAATCTACACAAATAATGTCTATATACAAAACACTCACCACAACTTTAGTACCAAAGAATTGCCTACTGTAAGCCTCCCTTGATTTCCGTTTCTCTTGGAAGTTTATCACCTCCGCCCAACAGTCGATAATACCATCCGACACCTCCTTGCCAACTTTTAAACTCTTGAACATAGCCCGAGACGCTTCTACATGGGCAGGGCTTCGAAACAGCAACTCCCTGGTTTCATATGTACAGATAGAAAAATTAACTTCCATATCTTAACACATGTTACTATAATTTAACTCATTTTTTAACAGTCTCCCCCTACTTACACAGCCATGTGTATCGGGCTATCTACATCATCAACTGACGACCTACCATGTTCATTCCTGCGGCAAAAATCAAAAAATAACCAATTAACTAGATCCATTGGGTTCATGGTTTACACCCATATTATACAACAATAAACCCCGTAGTAGTTCTACTTACATGTTTGCCTCCATTGCCCGCTTCCGACGAGAATGTCCATTTAGCAAGTGCGTCGGGGATTCATCAGCGTATATGTAATCCCACAGATTTGCCTCCTTCTTAGTGATTGGCTGACCCATGTCAACAGACCTTATATAGTAAGGTGATCTATTTGGTTCCGCTGCCACTTTCTCTCTAAAAGGGAGCTTCCTTTTTTGGGCCCCCAATTCAGCTAACATACGTACACGGTGTGCAAGCGACATATTGTCCTCCACCTCATTCGCATCACCACCAAATAATTCCAGCCCAGCTTGCCCCTTGTGGATTGCAATTGCGGGGTCATATGAGCTAACCGGTTCTACCATTATAACCATACTCAAGTTTGTGGTAGTCCCCATATCACCTAAACACGTATAAAATAAATAATTCACGTTACTGTGTAACCAATATAACACTTTCATAGTAAACGAAAATAGTAAAGCTTACCGGAACGCTCGGGCGCCGTTTCTGTCTCAGCCATCTCATCCACCTTTGCACTTGTGCAACCTGCATGTTCGATGCAAATAAGTATATTTTAAATGACTCCCACTAAACCAGCAATCCTAATCATTCTAATGCTCTTACGTACCGGTTTTCTGTGACTCGTCAAATTCACCACCAATTTGTGTCATTCCAAGACTCCAATTAGGCCCATCGAAACTACGTTCATCAATAAACGTATCGCCTCCGTCCACTGTTCGTATGATTAACACATGTTAACCCACTAAATGTTCCTAATAGGGAACTATTTAACACATGTTATAGAATGAAAATCTTTACCGTTATAATCCGGCTGCCACTCCTCTTCCGCCGCTTTGCCTTTACCATCCACGTCCTCAGCTTTATCGAAAACATCTCCTTCCACAGAGCCAACCACCACGCCAACACACTCTTCCTTATTTACGACCGTTGAATCTACTATGTCATGCTCAATCTTACTATTTGAAGCTGCATAAAACATTCTTATCACATCTCATGCATAAGTTAGTATTTAAAGCTGCATAAAAAAATTACTGTTACAATCACGGTGACACTTCTCAACAGCCGCCTTGCCTTTGCCATCCAAAACCACCTGTTCATCCTTATCAATAACATCACCTTCCACAGAGGCAAACACGGCGCCACCACATTCTTCTTTACTTGCATCAGTTGCATCCCCAACTTCATGCTCAGTCTTACTATTTGAAGCTGCATAAACATTCTCGAATAAATTAGACATGGCTAAACATGGTGCGTCTAGAGTTTTTACAACCCTACAAATAAAATGGTTTCTGAAGATTACCTTCATTGTCATTCCCTTCAACCTGGTCAGTAAGCTTAACTTCCATCTCAGCAATTTTGGCTACCTCTTCATCACATATAAACCCCGGTTCAGAATTCTTATCCTTTTTTGCGTCAGTCGCTTCTAAATCGATGATCTGCTGATCATCGTCCTTCGCATCCACATTATTGACAGGGGGAGGTACATCTCCTGCTGCCTCCACACTATATGCATCTTTACTAACCAACTGCATGTCAGAGCCACCGTCAACTGTCAAAGCAACATGACACATGTTAAAACAGAATAAACTAATAAAGCACACTATAAAACACAGACAATCTGAAATGGTACGGAGCACTACCACGTACACCCTGGACCGTTGTTGCTTTAAAACGCAGTATCGCACGCATTAAACCCAACGGCTTATGGACTTGTTCAACATCACTTTTATCCCCGCTCCCTTGTCCTTCAATATGTTCGGCCCCACCCATACTACAGTCACCTCCACTTGAATTACCAGCATCATGAACAATCTTATCACCTTTGACGCCTTCATTTGCTTCGTCCCCAACTTCACTACACCCCAGTTTACTTTATTCGTGTTGCTTCTCAGTCTCGTTGAACCCTATAACATCACATTAATATTAAATGGGTTCAGACACGTACGCATATTACAGGGACATAAACTTGGTCGAGCAACAAAACCATCAATGTGTACTTATGTTTTTCTTCCTAGGTTGCATTAAATACACTTAATTGTAAATGTACAATGAAACTGGTAACACATGTAACACTTTACCTGTTTCGTTACCACCATCCGTGTTTGGCCCATCAAGCTTTATATTTGTCTTACGGCTTTTTGGGGTCACACAACCTACTTCTTTCTCAGGAGCATCCTCTAAGTTCTTCAGTCGAGGAGATCTCCTCACCCGCAACGACATAACACCATCTTGCAGCGTTTCGGCACACTCTTTTCCATCATCAGGTATGCTTGATTCCCCCGCAACCTCAGCTGCAACCACAACAGATGTTAAACAATACGATCGTTAACACGTTAACACGTGTTACACTAAACATTTCAATCCCGTACGCATATTACAGGGACATAAACTTTCTCGAGCAATAAACGCACACTTAAAATGGTAATACATGTAACAATTTACCTGTTTCTTTACCAGCATCCGTGTTTGGCCCACCAAACTTTATATTTTTCTTACGCCTTTTTGGGGTCACATAGCCTTCTTCTTTCTCAGGAACGTCCTTTAACTTCTCCAG
Organism: Helianthus annuus; assembly: GCF_002127325.2. NCBI lineage: Eukaryota > Viridiplantae > Streptophyta > Magnoliopsida > Asterales > Asteraceae > Helianthus > Helianthus annuus. Next base: position 167,797,383 of record NC_035448.2, on the reverse strand, counting down.
TCGAGCAGATCTCCTCACCTGTAACGACTTCCCACCATCTTCCATCGTTTCAGCATACTCTTTTCCACCATCAGGTACGCTTGACTGGCCCGCAACATCAGCTGTAACCACAACAGATGTTAATCAATACAATCGGTAACACATTAACATGTGTTACAGTGTTCATTTCAGAAAGATAATCAATACAATAGGTAACACATTAACATGTGTTATAGTGTACATTTCAGAAAGATAATCATCGCACCTTCCAGGGCATCAAAGTTTATGGCTGAAGATCCTACTTCTTTCAATCTACTTTTACTGATCCTTTTGTTACGCCGATTAAGTGACTTCCTGTACAAACTAGCTATTGGCGAACCATCCGAGCAATCATCATCCACGCCATTCCCTACGAAATCATTGCACATCAGTAAATGCGTGCCACATTAATAAACTCAATATTACAAAGAATAATAGTGACTAACCAGCGTTCTCTCCCTCGTTAATGTGAATACTTTCATCATTTTTCAAATCTTCCAACACCTCATTGATACGGTGCGACGATAAATCTACCGCTTTATCGTGATCTGTACTTTCATAGGCTTTCTGTTCAAACAAACTTTCATACATTACCTTCAACGTTTGTACTTCCTTGTCATCAGGGCTCTCCACACACATAGATTCTAACATACCCTCTATTTTGATTTTGTTCTTGTTTGTCACATTAATTGGCTGTCGTACCATCAACAGCCTCTCTTGTTTCAAAATTTTTTTCAACAGTTACATACCAAAATTATATACTAATTGTAAAAAACACATGTTAGTGCATATAACTATACCTCCTTACTTGCCCAGTGTTCCACGTTATAGTTACTTGGAAGTGTTAATCCTTTAAACCGTCCCAGACCAAACCCACCAGCAAGTATTTCAAGCCTTTCTCTCTCTCGCAATCTCTTCAAGTTCCAGAAAGCCAAAGGACACACCGCCTTGTCAACCTTCATCCCTGTGCACTCAATGCTATCAACGTACAATAGCTACAAGAAACAGCGATCAGTTCAGTCCGAAAACAAGCCAGTATATTAACACATGTTAATTCTCCCAAATAAATAAATTTCACTTACTATCAGAATCGTGAGAGGCCCAACGAAGATGCTTTGTGGGTCAAGTCGATCCCAGGTATCTTTGCAAGTTTTCAACTTATCTACCACCAGGTCACACCAGTCTACCTTTGCAAAATCAATTTCGTCATCTAGATACTCTAAGATTTCTTCCCGTAAACAACTTTGTTTATGACAGTCAACGAGCACTGCCACAAAACACATTACAAAATCCATACGGAAATCAAAACTGTCTTCGCCATCGGACTCATCTATCATTTTCACCATCTTTGTTGGAGGTACATGTACACCCGGGTATCTCGCCCTCCAATCCGCAATGGCATCAACCAAGATAGGCAGCTTATCAATCGAACTAAACTTTTTTCCACCAGTCGGAATCCCTAATAACTGATGTATCACTTTCCTGTTTACCTTGACATTACCAGCAGGCGTACATATCACCATCTTATCGGGATTAAAATTGTCGACAACAAAATAACCTAACTTAGCTGGTAACCCATCAACGCTGAAAGTAAGGGGCTGTTTGGTAGCCTCTGAATGGTCATTAAGAGGCTACCTCTTAATGGAACCATTAAGAATTTTACCAATGAGAAGGTAGAAAAATGTGGCATGTGATGATTTACCATTCAGAGGTTACCTCTTAACCATTCAGACTTGAGGTTACCTCTTATTCATTCAGAGGTTTTAAACCATTAAGAGGTAGCCTCTGAATGGTCATTAAGAGGCTACCAAACAGCCCCTAAGTAAACGACCAAAGCCCATTTCCCTGACCGCCTCACGTTGTTGGTCTGTCAATGCTCGTACACACTTATAAAATTGTAGTGGTGCGGATCTAGTCCTTATTCCCGGAAATTCATCCTTTTTGGCTTGCTTACGGGCTTTGGGAACTTTTGCCTGTTTGTTACCAACTTCCTTTTGCTTTCGTGCTTCACCTTTCACAGTCTCCTCTGAATCTTTCTTCTTCCTTGTCCGTAACGTTCCCCCGCTTAATGTAGCTGTCACATCTGCCCTACGTACTGTAATAACGTTTTATACGCAACCACAACAACCCAATAAATTAGTCTACTTTACAACCATTTATGACAAATCTTTCTAACACAAACGGTAACATTTCAGTTATACGATCAAACATCCAACAATTAATCATTTTTAACATCAAACAAATTAAAGACCCTAAAAATTAACTAACCACGGTTTCTTTGCATTCCATTGCCAGAATTATCATCCGCGATGCTTTTTTTCCCTGGCAATTAACCCATGTTAGGCAAACTTCAAAGTCAGACCATTAATTATTTTGGGAAACAAAACAAATCAAAGCCAATAATATTTAACTAACCACGTTTTCTTTTACTTCCACAGCAAGAACTATCCCCGGCAATGCTTTTTTTCCCTACCATTTAACACATGTTAGTCAGGTTAAACTTGATACGCAAATACCAACTATTGTAACCAAAGGCACTTACCTTTATGATTTTTGGTCTGTCCCACTTTGCTTTCCACATAAGCTTCTTTACGCCCTGATAAATTAGTAACAAAAACGATTACTCCAACAAGAAACGATACAAATTATACACAATATTACTGGTTAACCTTTACCGGTTTTCCGTCGTTTCCAAGGGCCTGGTGACCCATTATCAGTATCATCATACACTGCAACGCAGCCAACAAAAGTCTATTATGAACAGGGATTAATCTAACACACTATACATATATACATCACCTTCAACTGTGTTCAAGGTTCATACACACATCAATACTAACCTAACTCCCTTTGGGTCAGACCAAAGCCAGATTGTTGATTGGAAGGACCTTCCTTGGATTCGTCGGAGATAATAACAACACTACGGCTTTCAGACCTTTTCCGCCCTAATATAGGTCTCGAAGTCCTATATATATAAAACAAAACAAAATCAATTGCCATTTTGGGGGAAATCGATTGAACAAAACCCCCTTTTACAGGTCCGATTACAAGAACTAACCTTTTACTTGAACTCTTCATCTTCCTTAATCGTTTCAGTTTAACCGACGACGACAAGATTATGAACGATTTCCTCATTCTCCACGATCGACACTATCGGCTTTTGTCTTAGGGTTAGAAAGTACGAATCGATATTGTTTGGCGAGAGAGAAACATGAACAGTGAGTAATGAGTATCTTCTGGGAAAGATAAAGAAGAAAACATTTTGAATTGCTTTGAACTTTTGATTAGACGCCTACTGCATGGCAGGGATTTGGTTTTCCAAAGTTCATTTTCCACTACCGAAAATGCACTTCCAGTTGTACTAATGGGAGTTAAGTGATTTCTTTTAAATATAATTCATACAAAAATTATCAGAGCCATTGATCAAGTTAGATGAAAGGTAATCAATGGATGACAATGGGTTTGCATAGTTTTCTTAAAAAGATAGAGTTTCCTATAGAGCCCAACCCTATATATATATATATATATATATATATATATATATATATATATATATATATATATATATAGGGGCTGCTAGAATGAGAACCACCCCGAGTTGTAAGAACCGCGAGAACTACACCCCACGGAGCGCCGTTCGCCATGATTTTTTTACAAGTAGATGTGTGTATTATAAACACGGGCGTAAAAAATCATGGCGAACGGCGCTCCGTGGGGTGTAGTTTTTTACACCACAAGTTTGGTGTTTTTTAATTTTTTTTCTTTTTTCTTTTTTTTTCACCAAACTTGTGGTGTAAAAAACTACACCCCACGGAGCGCCGTTCGCCATGATTTTTTATGGCTGTGTTTATAATATACACATCTACTTGTAAAAAAAAATCATGGCGAACGGCGCTCCGTGGGGTGTAGTTCTCGCGGTTCTTACAACTCGAGGTGGTTCTCATTCTAGCGGCTCCCTATATATATATATATATATATATATATATAGGATAGGAGTTGGCCAGAAAGTCCAAATTTCCTAAAAAGTGTAAAAAGTCATAAAACACCATAATGTCAACCATAAAACACACCAAAAACCCACAAATAATATGATGAAGATTACTAAAACATCATGTATGTGGGTTTTGTGTTGTGTTTTAGATGTTAAGGCTCTGATTGTGGAATGACAAATATTATTGTGTTTTATGTTGTTTAGCATTGTGTGTTTTATATTCATAGTTCTACGATGGTGTGTTTGAAGTTTTTATGGACTATTAGAGTTTGAATATGGTGTTTTAGTAATATTCATTCTATTATTTGTGAGTTTTAGGTGTGTTTTATGCCTGAAATTATTGTGTTTTATGACTTTTTACACTTTTTAGGAAAAACACACTTTCCGTAGGTTCCCCACTCTATATACATATATATATATATACATACACATATATATGTAGGGGAAGGTTCATTTGAGAAGAAATTTAATATAAGAAGAAAAAGAAGAAATGGCATATTAGTAAAATATTATTTCATTTATAACTCATATCATTAATTTTTAACTCTTTAATTAATTAGTCAACTAACCAGTAATTATCCTACATATAATATACAAAACCTACACATATCAAAAATTTTCCTACATATATGCTACACATTATAGAATTTTATCTTACACAGTCGAAATTTATCTTACATACCTCGAAATATATCCTACACAACTCATAATTTATCCTACACATCTACTAATTTATTGTACACTTTAAATTAAGTTATTTATTTTATTTGGAAAAAGTATATATTTTGAAAAAGAGTTACAAATTTAATTTAGTTAGTTAGTTATTAAAGTGGAAGAATACAAATTAATGATTTTTGTAAGTTTACCAATATACCCTTATATTAAAATTAAATGCAAATATTAAATGAAGTAAAATAAACCATTCTTATTGGTTAAAACTTCTTCTTTTTTCTTCTTACAAAAAAATTCTTCTCATTTGAACCCTCCACTATATATGTATATACATATATATATATATATATATATATATATATATATATATATATATGTATATACATATAGGGGGCCGCTAGAATGAGAACCACCTCGAGTTGTAAGAACCGCGAGAACTACTTGATCCGGGGCGAGGTGGACCAATTTTTTTTTAAAAAAACGTAGATGCATGTATTATAAACACATTCGTAAAAAAAAATTTTAAAAAATGTCGTGCGTGTAGTTTTTTACACCACAAGTTTGTGGTTTACGAGTTCCGTAAAAAAAACCTAACCCCCCCCCCCCCCAAGCTAAATGCTAAAAACTAAACCCCCAAAAAACCTAACCCCCCACCCCCTCCCCCCAAAAAAACCTAAACCCCCCTCCCCCACCCCCCAAAAACCTAACCCCCCCTCCCACCCAAGCTAAAATGCTAAAAACTAAACCCACAAAAAACCTAAAAAAATCAAAAAAACACACACAATTTTTTTAAAATATTTTTTACATTAAAATTGCAACTTTAAGTAGCCAAAAAAATTATTTTTTTTAAATAAAAAATTTTAATTTTTTTTTGGTAAAGAAATCCAGCGATTTTTTTATTAAAAATATTAAAGAAAAAATTTTTTTGTGTGTTTTTTAGCTATTTTTAGGTATTTTTGGTTGTATTCACATTGGTTCTCGCAATAAAGGGTGATTCCTAATGGATCCTTATCATATATATATATATATATATATATATATATATATATATATATATATATATATATATATATATATATATATATATATAGAGAGAGAGAGAGAGAGAGAGAAACAGGATCAGGAGAAAACGCTCAAAAGTGCGAGAACGGTGAGAACACATCCAGGCCCAACACGTGTCACGCGGCATAGAGAAGCGCGGAGGGGCTTTTTTGTCCTTTCATATTTCTTTTTTTAAACGCGTGTCACATCCTGTTTCCATTTTTTTGGCGTTTAATAAATACGCCGCATTTTATTGTTTGTAGATCAGGATCATAGTTAATATTTTGGCGTTTTAAGTATGTTTTGGCGTTTTATTGTTTTTTTAAATCAGGATGCATGTCTATGATGTAAAAAACATCAGTAATTTTCTTGATGTTTATTATATCAAGTAGGATACAGGTCTATAATTTGATAGACAATTATGGCGTTTTGAAAAGATAAATAAATTCAGTTTTCCATGTAGTGGCTTTTAATATAATAAATGTTTGGCAATAATGTTACCGTCTCTTCATTTTACTGTTTAGCAATTACTGTTTCATTCAATTTCATCGGTGAATTAGTGTTGATTTTTCAGTAATACCTTGTTTGGCGTTTTTGGCGTTTTATAGCAACATCGTGCTTTGCTAGCATCCGTTCTCTCAGTTTTCACACTATCAGTCGTTTTGGTGTTTTTGGCGTTTTATATTATTTTTTTTAGTAGAGAATTAGATAATAAAATCAGAGAATTAGACAACAAACAATAGAAATTGAAAAAAAAATAAAAATTATAATCTAATTTCTCTTCCAAATCTTCATTGTCATCAGTCTCTTCTACTTTAACCTTTTTGGCGTTTTGAACCTGTTTTGAATACCTTATGTAGATCCTTATTTTCCTACATAACGTCCGTCTTCATTAAGGGGTAAAAGTCTTTTTTTCTTCGTTTTTTCATGAAAATTTGTCCATCTCATTCAGCAAAAGCTTATAGAGATACCCACCTCAGAGTAGAATCCATTCAGTGAAACTTCATTCAAAACAATATTCAATAAAGAGGAAATGAGGTTCCGCATCTGTGGCTTTTTTAAGTATCTTTTTTGGCGTTTTAAAGTGAATGGTTTGTTGGAAAGATGGCGTTTATTTTTTTGGTGGTGTGATCAGTTGACTGTGCAGAGACGTCTCTTTTATAGGATGTTTTTAGCGCGTAGTTTAGGCGGGATTTTTATTTATAATAATTGATATTAATAAAGTAGCCGTCTTTTCAGTTACTGTGTGTATTTTTTACTGATTTTGTTCAGGTTTTTATGAGTTTTTATGGTCTTAGACATTTCATCTTCCAAGTTTGGCGTTTTTTAATGGCTTAAGTAGTTTTTGGCGTTTGTTTCCATTTTTAGCTTTTAATAATACTTCTCCAAATTACTTTTATTATAGGTTGGGAGTTTTTGGCGTTTTACTGCATTATGGCGTTTCACAATAATTATGACTTTTGGTGTTTTATTAATATAATGTTATTTTTTATTCTAAGTTGAAAAATACATAACAAACAACAGAAAAATAAAATTAAAAAAAAATAAAAAATAGAAACAATTCATCTTTCAAATCTTCACTGTCGTCAGTCTCTTTCTTCTTTGAAACATGTTCACTGGCGGTTTGGCTTTGTCATGCTTGTGTTTTTTTTTGGCCGTTTGGAAAGACAATATGACATGAGTTTTTTGTTTGAATATGTATCTTCAAACCATTCATCAGTGTCATTCGTCTATTCATGCCATTATAATATTCATCAATAACAAAACACAAAAACTTACATAAGTCTGTCCCCCGTATCTTTTTCTTGAAGTTTTGTCCATCTCATTCAGCAAAATGTTATATGAGTCAGCACCTCAGGAAAGAATGCATTCTCCGAAACTTCGCGTAGAACAATATTGAATATACAAGAAATGATATTTGGCATTTTTGACGTTTTTATGAGGAAATAGTGTATCTGAAAGAAAAGTCCATTTTTTGGAAAATTTTGATATTTGAGAGATTTGGCGTTTTCTAAGATGATTGGTATATAGTAAAATATGGCGTTTTTTGAGTAGGTGTGTTTGATGTTTTGGATTTTTTAGCGTTGTAAGATGAATGTTATATAGTAGAAATATGGCGTTTTCAGGTTGGGGGAGGTGTGTTCTTATGTATGAGAATGTTTTGTTTATATAGGGATGCGTTTTGGCCAGTAATGGTGTTTTATTCATTAGTTGGCGTTTTGGTATAGAAGTGTAAAGACCTTTTTACCCTTAATGAAGTGCATCGACTCAATAGAATTCGTGTTATTTACGAAAACGTCACCGCGCCAATCTAGTCCATAGATTGTTTTGATCGGACGATTCATAAGCGTTCTCACCGTTCTCACACTTTTCATCGTTTTCTCTAAATTCTGACCCTATATATACATATATATACATATTTATATAATTTGATATTTTTGGGGTGTTATAAGTTGGTTTGAATAAAGAAGGTTAAATGGTAAAATTATAATTTATTAAATGAATATTTTGTTAAATCTCAAACGATCTGACCCTTGAAAAGAGCATCCACATCCATTTCTCCATCGACAAGGACCCAACTGTCGCACCCCGATTTCCGTTGAGCCCGGAAGGGTCGTGATGATTGGATAACAGTATCACAATATAATAATGTGGCGGAAGTATTAGAGTAAAAATATTCATATTAATAAAAGTCTTGAATATACAAATAAAAAGTTGTACAAGTGTTCAAACAAGCCCACAGGCGGGATCTAGTAAAACGAGTTTTAGACATCATAAGCCTTAAACCAGGAGTTGCAAATTCCATAGCCTTTATCATAGCCGACCCGGATTCCCCGTCTAATATCAAGGTTCGGTACCTGCAGTTCAATCTTTTGAAAATACATCAGCTTTCGTTGGTTAATGCTTTTAACTTATTTTTTTTTTAAACTTGGGGTATGGCGAATACGCCACTTGGAGCGGGTATTACATACATGAGCCGCCTAAGATAGCTCATAAATGTAAGAACCTGGTTTAATCCGTTTTACTTGATAACTGAAACAATTAAGGGTTATTGGTACCGTGTCCGGGCGTCCTGACTCATGAACTATCATGGCCATACGGAATAATGTGTCAGGGTAGGCATACTGACTGTAAGACACGTTATTCAACTTTTGTGTGTACCTTAATCATTATAGCACTGAAAATAACCGGCTTTGATTTCTGGTTCCCATTGTAAGACAAGTATGTAAATCTTGTGACAAAATAAAATCCCAAGAAATATTAAATGATTACCTACGAGTTTTCCCTATGTATAAAATCATTTTTGAAACGAAATTTTCGGCTAATCCCGACTATGTGGAAGGAGGAATGACCTACATTGTACGTTCACTGAAACGTGTCCCGAATCTTCGACTGATCTCGACTCTAGGAAAGAGAGGGACTATTATTGTGCGTTAACTGAAACGCATCCCGGATATCCAACTAATCTCCACTGAGAGGAAGGATAGGGACTAATATTACAAGCATCAATAACTTGTTGACCCAAAGGGTCAAATGTGCAAAATTCATATTCTTGAAATCCTTACGGACCGTAAGGAATCACGGCTTACGGACCGTAAGGCATTTGAATGTTGCGCGCCAGGAGGTCTTACGGATCGTAAGACATCTATACATACGGTCCATAAGAAGGAGTGATGGGCAAGTCAATTTACACCGCCTTAGGTCCTTACGGACCGTAAGGCTGCAGAATGGAAAATTGCTCAAGCGGGCTAGGTGCCTGAGTCCGAGTCTGTCAAATTTTGATTTTACTTACATAAAAGCACCGTAAGGCTTAAGGCTTACGGTCCGTAAGGGACCTGCAGACAGCAAACAGCTGGCTGCTGTTGCAGCTGTTTTGCCACTTTATGGCCTGTATTTCCACCATCCTTGCTCTCTTTACACGTCCCTAAACACTTGTCATCACCTAAGAACACCTGAGAACACTTGGCACCTCCTCCTCCTCCTTCCTCCTTGGGTATAAATAACAACCATCTTCATCATCCTCAACTCACACCTTCAGTCTCTTCACTCTAAACTCTCTTGGAGCTCTCCTCTAGACAAGAGGACTCCCATCTTAGTTTGATTATTCTCTAACACTTCCAAGTAAGTGTTCCTACTTATTCTTTTCCATTTATTTTCAGTTATATCTAGTTAAAGGCAAACAGTTGACTTTCCGTTTGAGTTTAGCTTCTGACCACAAGGCAAAGTTCAATTCAAACTTTCCTATGTAATCGTAATAACAATGGTATGATCCCTCTATGATCATACCCTCGGATTATCACGTTTACTAGTTGAATTGATAGTCGAGCATGCTACGTAAAAGTCGAACTTTTGATTAAACTTCATAAATGATGTAAATAGTTTTTATTACTTATAACTCAATTGTTTTGACACATATACAAGCTATACAACTTATATAAACTGATTTTAGCATGCTTAACTTGTTTAATTCAGTTTAGAACCTCATTCTATGTCAAAAGTCAAGTCAAGCAGTTTGACGTTTGCTTTGACTTTTGATTCTGACCTGTTTGGTCAACAATAAGACCTGTTTCAAACTTATTTTGAGACCATATTATTGTTGAGTATAACTCTCTGAAGTTATACCACATGGTCACTGCGTTTAATGAGTTAAATGACAAGTCTTGATAATATTATTAAAAATGACCACAATGTCCTTTTGTAGTCAAAATGGTTAATATAGTGGTTTCAATCTAAACCAAGTTATAAACTGACTTTTGAACAGAATATATATCAACTAAAGATATATTTTAATACTTGGACTTGTCATAAGCCCATCCGACCTTCTGAATCCGCCTTTATGCGTCGCATAAACTAGGCGTAACGGGTCAAAACCTTTCAAAATCAGAATGTTGGTCTAATAAACCTTTATCCACTGAGTCCTTACACTCGGATAGGTATAAACCACATTCTATCCGGTCTACGCTTAATCTAGTGAACCGATCTTATTCTTAAGTAACGGGTCGTGTCTAAGGAACTAACCTATGACCCGTATACATTTTAACAGATAACTGATTCTGTTCGCACTAGACTATAGAACACCCCAGATATTCGGACTTGAGTTTTAATACTTTGATTTATGACTTTTACTATATTAAAACCATTATCGGTTAGAAGCTAGCAAAAAGATAAATACTCTTAACTTATTTTGTTTTAAAACTTGGGGTAGGGTGAATCCGCCACTTGGAGCAGGTATTACATAAATGAGCAGCCTAAGATAGCTCATAAATGTAAGAACCCGGTTTAATCCATTTTACTTGATAACTGAAACAATTGGGGGTTATTGGTACCGTGTCCGGGCGTCTCGACTCATGAACTATTATGGCCATACGGAATAACGTGTCGGGGTAGGCATACTGACTGTAAGACACGTTATTCAATTTTGGTGTATACCTTAATCATTATAGCACTGAAAATGACCGGCTTTGATTTCTGGTTCCCATTGTATGACAAGTATGTAAATCTCGTGACAAGATAAAATCCCAAGAAATATTAAATGATTTCCTACGAATTTCCTCTATGTATAAAATCATTTTTGAAAAAAAAAACTATTTTCAAAATGAGTCAGATAATTGTATTTACCAGCGAGAGCTAATATATTTTCAAATGATTGAACTGCAGGTACCGAACCTTGATATTAGGCTGGGAATCCAGGTCGGCTATGATAAAGGATATGAAATTTACAACTCCTAGCTTAAAGCCTATGATGTCTAAAGCTCGTTTTACTAGATCTAGCCTGTGGGCTTGTTCGAACACTTGTACAACTTTTTATTTGTATATTCAAGACTTTTATTAATATGAATATTTTTACTCTAATACTTCCGCTGTATTATAATATTGTGATACTGTTATCTAATCATCACGACCCTTCTGGGCCCACCGAAAATTAGGGTGTGACACCAACCCATAAACCACACCCTACTCCCCAAGTACCACCTACCGGATTGGCGACGGTGTAACCCGAGCGGGTATGGGTACCCACTTGCAAGGAGGCATGTGGACCGCCCCCTAATGGGCTCTAAAGGGCCTTTATGTAAAATGTGGTATTGGGTTGAGGTGATTAGTTATGATTGATTGTATATTAAAATAAAAATAATTGTGTTCTTCACTCCCTCAACCAGAGCCACGACATTGCATCTTCCACGTCTTGGTGTGGTGATGTGGTCGCCTCCCGTGCCTCCGACGTGGAAATGTGTGTGGTTGGGTTAAGGCCGTTGTGTGGTCTAAGCTCCTATATGTTATATGAAATTCTCTAGAACTTATACGTTATAGAATGATACGAATGGTATAATATAAATATGACGTGAATTCATTTAGTGTAAAATTCTCTTACAAAAACATTGTTAGAGCAATACAAGGCATTTTGTTTGAACAATTATGTTCCTCTTAAGTCGTACATTCCATTGGTATTGGTGAAAAGCTCAACTGAAGGGGTATGGTACTAAATCTTGCGTCAACTTGTACAATGCCAAGCATAGGTTGCGCGCAAAGATATGTACCCAAACCAGATGTATCTTACACTTAAGCCTTTTTCAGTAAGATGGCGCAAGCCTAAACAGCGCAAGCCTGTGCATGCCAGCAAGGCATAACATAGGTTGGGAAATAACTCTTTACCTCCAGATTAACTTGGTGTTTCTTTGATAAATTTATAAGTAGGTTGGGAAATAACTCTTTACAATATGTTAGTTTTACCTCCTCTATTTGTAAACTCTTCGATATATTGATTATCCATAACACGTTAACTTAACCAAAACTTGCGAGTTAATTTCTATTTAATCACTACATACGAACATTTAAAAGTTAATTTATAACAAAGTAATCATGAAACCACTATTGATAAAAAAGAATTATCATCCGGGCATCCGAATCCTCTCATGTTCCTTTTGTGCCTTAACAAATGAAATCTACAAAAGAATGAATACATGTGGGTATCGTATTCCAATTTCTTCTACAGGCGTTATATTCATTTTGTGGGAAAATATCAAATAGGGAGTTTATTTTGACTAGGAAGTGTAGGAAAACAATAGGATTAGGACATGTGGCAATATTTAAAATAAAGAAAAATGGTATTTTAGTCAATCCAACCCTTTCTTCTTACTTTTCAAAACCCAGTAACTTCAAAACCCACCATTTTCAAAACCCACAATCTTCAACCATTTCTTCACTTTCTATCTCAATAATCACTACATTATAGTGCAATTTTCATCACCAATCAATGATTCAAACACCCGATCAACGTGTTTTTCAGTTTTTTTTTTGAAGAAAACCCAGTTTAATTTCATAAAAAATCTCGTTTTTTCGGGTGATTTTAGAGATAATCAGTCGATTCGTTCGATTCGAGCACTGATAAGTGTTTCAATCATTCAAACTTCGTCAATTGTTGAAGAAATCACTTCGATCCATGTAAGAAATTCTTTAATTTCATTTTTACGATCTGGGTTTTTGATTTAGTCATTGCGTTTTACGATCTTGGCAGGGGTCCGGGGGCAGCGCCCCTGGTAGCGGGGTCCGATTAAATTGCTGTAATAAAAATGCATCAGAATAAATATTTTTTTGTAAATTGCCTCTAGAAAACTGCATTCGTAGACAATTTTTTATCTCCTGCTTCCTGGTTCAGACAATTTACATACAAAACTGCATTCGTAGACAGTGTTTCTGGTATGTAAACAACAGGTTCTGGTCATTGCGTTTTAGTTAGATTCTGGTTCTGTGAACAATAGTTTCTGGTTCTGTGAACAACAGTTTTTGGTCATTGCGTTTTAGACAGTTTCTGGTCATTGCATTTTAGAAATAAAACATTTTTGAAGTGTTTTTACTCATTGCGTTTTAGGTAAACACATTGTTATGGGTATTCAGTTCATTGCGTTTTAGAGATAGCAGTTTCTTTTGTGTTTTTAGGCCATTGCGTTTTAGAAATAAGACATTTTTATGTGTTTTCAAGGCATTGCGTTTTAGAAATAAGACATTTTTAAGTGTTTTCTGGCCATTGCGTTTTAGAAATAAGACATTTTTAAGTGTTTTCTGACTATTGCGTTTTAGAAATAAGACATTTTTAAGTGTTTTCTGGCCATTGCGTATTAGAAATAAGACATTTTTAAGTGTTTTCTGGCCATTGCATTTTAGAAATAAGACATTTTTAAGTGTTTTGGGTGCATTGGGTTTTAGGTAAAACACATTCAGTCCATTGCGTTTTAGAAAGTACACTTTTTTGTGTTTTTAGGCTATTGCGTTTTAGAATGAGGACATTTATTTGTGTTTTCTGGTCATTGCGTTTTAGAAATAAGACATTTCTTTGTGTTTTTGGTGCGTTGCGTTTTAGAAAAAGTCATTTTTTTACGTTTTTTTTTCATTGCGTTTTACGCAACTGAGTTTTCTCCATTGCGTTTTACGCAACTGGGTTTTCTCCATTGCGTTTTACGCAACTGGGTTTTCAAAAATTTTTTTCGAAAATATAGCAATAGTATACTCGTTTTAAAGATAAAAAAACACTCGTTTTTTTATACAATTTTTATAAAAAAATAATGTCGTATGAAAAAGTTATTAACTTTTAAAAAATTGGGGGGGGGGAATTGGAGGAGAGAGAAACTATTGTGCTGGATTGACTAGAATGCATCTAACAAACTTACGCGCCTCCTTTTTTTTGTTTCAATTAAACTTTCTATTGTATCTTCACCCTTCATTTTGTTTGTTAATCGGGTAGATTCATATGACTCATTAACTAAAACAGTACACACCTACACTTTTAAATGAAAATACTGTAATCATATTAGTTACTATATTATCATTTTATAAGTTTTGAATGGGATCTCATAGTGAAAGTTTTATTTATTATTATTTTTAAGATATAATAATAAATATATTCGATTAATAATCAATAGTACCTTTAGGTTTTAGCTAGATTAAACTAAAAACGATGATGAACCACGATGCTAATATTCTGGGCATGTTTGGCTAAGTTTATTTTATCTAAAAAGCATTTTTTTATGAAAAGGACTTATTGACTTATAACTTTTAAAAAAAGAGTTTTTAAAAAAGTGCTTATATTAGCTTATAGGGTGGTAAAAGCCAATAAGTCAATAAATTGTTTTTTAAAATGTGTGTGGCTTAGTTTATTGATGTAAAACGACTAAAAGCTAATAAGTGAATAAATTGGTTCAAAAAGTCACAACATCGTAAATTCTCAAAAATGACTTTTTCTCCTATACAAAAAGTCATTTTGAAAAGTCTTTTTTAGGTTTGTTAAACACAAAATCTCATTATTAGCTTTTTGAAAAAGCTAATAAGTCAATAAATTTGTTCAAAAGCTTAGCCAAACATGCCCTCTATATAACGTTTTCAAGGGTAGTTTATGAATATTTATGAAATTTACTGTAACAAAATTTTAAGAAAAATATATGACTTCTGTTGCGGCAACTATTTACCGAGTAATTTGGCCCAATCTATAGGATCGATAAAAAAAGCACATTTTTCAAAGTGGAAAAGTTTATTGATTTTTTTTTAAAGGAGAACTTCATTAAAACACAGTCGAACCCGAAAACCGGGACGGACAAAAAAAAAAACACCAATTACAGATTTACAAATTTACACCAGTCCCTCCACTCAAACATCCCTTTTTTCGCTCTATGTTTAAACCAAAAAAAACTAAGAATCCTAACTTCGCAAAAAACCTCTTCTATGCTAGACCTAATGCCGTTGAATCTGAGTTTATTCCTCGCCTTCCAAAGCTGCCAACACGCGATCAACATCACACCATGCAGAGCATCACGTTCGGACAGGCCTTTGTTACCCACGTTATGCAACTCGATAAGGTCTCTAAAAGAGAAAATGAAGAGCCTCGGGATTCGACACCAAAAACTAATTTTCTCCCACACACCCAAAGCGAGCGGGCAAGCTGTGAAAATGTGCGAGACCGAATCGGTATTACCATGACAAAAGTTACACAAGTCGTCGAGAACCACCACACCCCGTTTCCCAAGCGCCTCGACCGTAGGGATTCTATCCATATCCGCTTGCCATGCAAAAATATTACATTTTTTGGGAACCCACTTACACCACCTCATGACGAAGTTGTTACTGAAATCCCGCGAGGAAACGATGTGACGCTTGACAGCCGCAACCGAAAAACACTTCGCTTCCGAACCCAACCAGGACCATTTATCCTCACCCGAGGACAACCTAACCGAGCCCAAAGCAGAATCCAACGCCAGCTGGTCGGACAGCTCCTCGCTAGTCATCGGCTCGTGTCTCCAAAGCCATAAACCGTCTCCCTCGAGACGGTCCCGAACACTGCAAGTTTTCACCACTTCAAGACCGAACAACGCCGGGAACTTCTCTTTCAAAGGAACATCAAACAGCCATGGATCTAACCAAAATAAAATCTTGTCTCCGTTTCTAACCTCTCCTTTGAACAGATTCCGCATCGGAGTGTTCCCAAATATAGGACGATTGATGGCCGAAACAATGTTGCACCAAACCCCACCGAACACTTTCTTAGAAGGGATGAAATCCCAAGCCGAACCGCCCGCATGAATAGCGTTTACCACCCTCGCCCACAGCCTTTCCTGTTCGTTTTTGAATCTCCATCCCCATTTGGTTAGTAAAGCAATATTCACATCTTTGAGACGTTGAAGCCCTAAACCACCCATATTGACCGGAGAGGCCACTCTATCCCACGCAACCCAATGCACCTTCTTCACCTCCGTCGACCCTCCCCACAGGAACTTTCTAATCAGGGCCTCCAACTCATGCACAACCTTAACCGGGGCACGGTATAAGGAAAAATAGTAGTTGGGAAGGCTTTCGAGGACCGAGCGGATCAATGTAACCCTGCCGCCAATCGACAGGAGCGAAGCTTTCCAAAGAGAGAGCCGCTTTTCAAGCACGTCGAATACCGGTCTCCAATTAACGATCCTATTCATATTTGCCCCCACAGTTAAACCAAGGAACTTGAACGGAAACTCGGCCACACTGCAACCCACAACCTCCGCCATGGCATTAACCTGAATAGGCAACATCCCGACCCCAAACAAACTAGACTTAGAAAGATTTATCCTAAGCCCAGAACACAAGTGAAAACACCGCAAAATCCTGACCACATTTTGAATGTTCTCCTCTGACCACTCTCCCAAAATAATCGCGTCGTCCGCGTACAGTAAATGAGAAACGACTGGCCCCCCGTTAGGGAGAGAAATGCCCTTAATAATCTCCAGGTCACACGCTTTCTTAAACATGCACGACAGCGCTTCCATAGCAATGACAAAAAGGAATGGGGATAACGGGTCACCTTGGCGCATACCTTTAAAGCATTGAAACTCAAACGTGGGAGATCCATTAACCAAAACCGACGCCCTAGCCGACGACAAAACGCCCCTGATCCATGAACACCACCTAGACGAGAAGCCCATCTGACAGAGAATATCAAGCACGAAGTTCCAATTAATGTTGTCGTAAGCCTTCTCGAAATCGATCTTGAGGACAAAGATCCTTCTCTTTACCTTCTTAGTCCAATTCAATATCTCGTTGACAATTAACGGACCATCTAAAATGAGTCTCCCACTAATAAAGGCTGACTGGGAGAACGAGACGATCGAATCAAGAACACTCTTGAGCCTATTAGCCAAGACTTTCGATATCACCTTATTTATGACCCCCACCAAACTTATAGGACGAAAGTCTTTTAGGTCGCACGGATCGATAACCTTAGGGATTAAGGCGATGAAAGAGGACCCACAACCCATGCTAATCTTCCCGTTGACATAAAAATCATCCACAATGTTAATGAAGTCAGGCTCCAACAGATGCCAAAAACGCTTCACGAAACCAAAGTTAACCCCGTCGGGGCCCGGGGCCTTATCATCACCGCAACCGAAGACAGCGGCCTTAATTTCCTCCTTACTAAACCGCGAATCAAGCATCACAGCGTCCGAATCCGAGATTCTTTTGATATCCACACAGTTCAAACGGGGGCGAACCCCTTCTTCTTCAACGAATTTCGATTTAAAAAACCTGAAAACCTCCTTTTTGACTAACGATGGTTTGGACACCCAAGAACCGCCAATCTCCAAACCATGCAGGGAGTTCGAAGCTTTCCTGCAATTCACCGAGGCATGAAAGAATTTAGAATTTCCGTCGCCATTTTTGGCCCATTTAATTCTAGATCTTTGTCTAAGATCACTGCATTTCCGATCCGCATCGTCTTTAAGAACCTTTTTACATTCTAAAAACGACCATTCCTCAGCTTCCGTAAGATCCCTGATCTCCAAAGCAGCCTGTAAATCCTCGAGCTCCGAGAGAGCCAAAGTAACCTCTTCCGAACTCTTGCTTATCATGTCATTCCTCCAAGATTTTAGCTCGGCTCTTAGCTCGCTGAGTTTACGCAAAAGGCAAACGTCCGGGGGGCCGGCTTGGCTGAAATCCTTGCTCAAAACAGATGAAACTAAATCAGCGAAACCCGGTTTGTCGAACCACGAGTCGAAAATCCTGAAAGGCTTGGGCCCAAAGTTCTCTAGCACAGTCTTTAGGATTATCGGGCAATGATCCGAAAGGAACGAGGACACCGCATCAACCCTAGCCTCCGGCCATGAATTGAGAAAATCCAAATTCACAAGAAACCGATCGAGTTTACTCATTTTCTTCCCATCGGCCGAGGAGAAAGTAAACTTCCTGCCTCTCATGTTGTATTCCAGCAGCCCAGCATCAAATATGAATTCATTAAAGTTGTTGGCACACGCCTGGTTGAAGTTGCAATTCTTTTTTTCCTCGCGGAACCGGACCGCGTTAAAATCACCGGAAACCACCCAAAGACCATCAAAGTCAGCTATGACCTGTTTCAAATCGTCCCACAACAGCTTTTTGGCCGACACACTCTGAGGCGCGTAAACATTGAGCATGTTAAGAATACACCCATTCCCCGTTAATTTACCCCTGACAAGAAGGTAATTCCTGTTCTTCACCACACTAGTCATACTGAAAATAGCCAAATCCCAAATACAAACCAACCCTCCTGACAGACCGACAGACTCGACAAACTCGAAACCGAAACTCTTATTCCCCCAGAAACCCTTGACGTCCTCGGCTAAGACAAGATCCCTCTTAGACTCTTGGAACGCCATGAAGCTGATATCGTGTTTGGACTTTAATTCCTTAACCCATCGCTGTTTCTCCAACCCCCCAAGACCACGGACATTGAACGATAAAAAATTCATTGATCCACATCATTAATACCTGAAAAACCGAAGGCCTGATCTGTCGAACGCCCAAAATCAACTCCCACTTGGGCACCGATCTCGATTGTAGCCTCAACTTCTTCCTCCGAATCGATACCCTGTTTCCGAAGCAGGTGGTCGATGCTCCGACGAGTCGGCTCTGAACCCCGATTCTCCTGGTCTAACGAGTCTTCAGCCAAGGTACCTGAAGATTGAGCACTGACGTTGAGGTCGAGAGGGATGTTAGATCTGGAAGTGAAATCCACAAAGCCAAAACCAGGCTCCTCATCCTTTCTTGAGCTTCTAGGCCTTTTTTTGGGCCTCCCTTCACCCGACAAGTCCCCCTTCTTTCCACTAGATTGGTTATGGGCCTTCATAGCACATGAGCCCAACACACTCCTCCTAAAATTCTTCCTACTTTTGTTACCCGACCCAACTTTGAAACCTCCTGACTCATCAGGTCCCACCCTCGCTGATCCCAACCGACACCCAACATCATTGGGACAAACATTCTCTGCAACCTCAAAAAAATCGGCGCCACCTTTTTCTCTTTCCACATGCATAGGAGATTGATTAGCCTTGGAAAGGGGATCCATAAAAATTGGCGACTCCTCGTTATCCCTGCCAAAACCGGACGCTTGACCTTCCTCCATATTCCCGGAACCGGAAGGTAGCAAGTCGTCGGCCGGAGACGAGTTCCGTGACGGATCAATCTGCAACTCCGAACCATCGTCTCGGCAAAGACAATCCGGAACCCATTCCTCAGGGTCCTGTTCAACCCAGATACGAAAGGACCTGCTCCTCCACATCAGAGTGACTTCGTTGTAGATCCTGACAGCACTACCAACGAGCACTCCCACCTTAACGACCGACAAATCCTGGTCCTCCTCGAAGAGTTTTGGCACATGGACAATTTTTCCGAACGCTTCACCGATCATACTCATAACATCAGCATCTAACAAGTGCAGGGGGATACCACACAGTTTCAACCAAACAATCCTCTCGAGGGGAAGCGTTTGATCAGACCAAGGATCTAGCCTGGAGAACCACGGCCCCCAAATCTCCTTACCCTCCAAAAACTGATTAGCCGACTCCTTATCGTGAAACGTAATAAGTAAGGATAACCCACCTAAGTATTGAACGTTCGCGACGGAAATCTTGGCGATCAAGAGAAGCCTATCAAAATCAACTAGGGTCTCTAAATCCACAGTTCTGCCCACTACAGCCACCCCAACCAGGTTGTTAAACGCTGCCGTTCTATCCGGAACCACAATCGGTGTACCAGACGATCTTGAGCCAGACTCCACAGTATTCATCTTGACGTGCTTCTGGACTCCGGAGGCTTTGGGCAGCCCCACCACCTCTCTAAAGCTTCTAGCATCCCTTAGGTTGGACGTTCCCCCATTGAAACCGGAACCAGCCACGTTAGTGTCCTGACTTTTAACCTCCTTATTAAAGTGGACATCCTTGTTCTCCGCCGCAAACCTAGCAATATTGATCTTTAATCTCCAGTCACCCATCTTGATCCCTCCGAGAGACTTCAAAAACTCCTGCCTATCCCTGACATCTTTGACAGAAACAAAACCGAACCTGCTGCCGTTTTTATCCCTTTTTTTGGCAACATATGTGCCGGAGATAGCCCCGTAACATTCCAAGCACTTTCTGAGCTCCCAGGGCGTACAACCCTCAGGAAGATTAGTGACAAACAGCTTGAGGATATTCCCCGATTGCTGGCCGAGACCTGCCATGGAAAAAACCCACCGGAAACACCAAATCACCCAGCACTCCTATCAGACCCTACTCGAAGGAAAAGTTTATTGATAGTTTTATATTATTATTAAATTAACAATCCATTATATTTAAAATAAATCAATTTCCAAAGTATTTTAGGTGACTCTTGACCCAATCGGGGCAATTTGATATGTTTCCTTTATACCATTCTTTTTATATCTCATTTGGTACATTATCAATATAGACCTAAAATGACCTATTTTCAAACGAAGAAGATTCATTTTGCCCCTCTATAAACAACTTCTATTTTTTCCGAAATCAAATGAAGTATTGCCTATTGATTTTTGCAGAAAATGATGCCATTTTATCAACTAAGTATAATTCGATGGCATATATATGCATCATTTAAAACCGAAATATAGGAAATTCAATTAATATCAGAGCATAAGTGTGTTATCGTCACGTCTTCTTAGGATCTTACATAACACTCGTCAGTCGTCACCTGAATTTGATTTCAACCTCTAGATACTGTGTTCATTGTCTAGTTTCCTGAAATTTAATTATATGGACGATCATTGACCTATCAGCTTGAGTCTTGTTTCTGAAAGCATTATATAAAGACAATAATATATTGACCATATAAAGTATGAACAAGTAATGAATAAAATGTTGACCAGGAAATTTCCAGTAGCTTAAAGTGTAGGGCCCATAAAAATTCCGCACGTTAAAAATTGTATATTTTTTAACGGCTTAAATTATATAAAATCCGTCTTCAGCGAGGCTTGAACCTTTAGCCTTAAGGGGAGTAACACCTTAACTTCAATGGCTTTGCTGCCAATTAAACCCAACCCCACCTTGTGTATTTGTATTAAAAAAAGAGAACCAATGAAAGTCTCCCAAAGTGTGTATAATTAAAAAAGAAAGAGTAAACTGCCATTTTGATTCATGAGGTTTGATCACTTTTGTCACTTTAGTCCAAAATTCAAATCTTTTGCATCTGGGTCCCTGTTGTTTCAGTTTTATTGCCATTTTGGTCCAAAAATGAAATCAGGTCATATTTGTCTTATAAAATCCTGCAATTTTGTCCTTTTCCTCAGGGGTGAATCAGGTCATATTTGTCTTATAAAATCTGGTATTTATTTATAAAAAAGAAATGACCATTTTGCCCATGAGGAAAAGGACAAAATAGTAGGATTTTATAAGAAAAATATGATCTGATTTCATTTTTGGACCAAAATGGCTATAAAACTGAAACCACAGGGACCCAGATGCAAAATGTTTGAGTTTTGGACTAAAGTGGCAAAAGTGACCAAACCATAGGGACCAAAATGGCAGTTTGTGAAAGTCTGAAAGTCTCTCAAAGTATATTTTTAAGAGTTATTAGATTTTATCACCCTTAACTATTGGCTATTGGCCGCTGTCACCCCCCAACTATCACTTTACATCTTTTCTAATTCACCAATCACCACTGGGCTTTTCCCTTTTTAAATATTTTTCTTAAATTTGTAGAGTCAACACGTTGGGGTGAGAGTATACTTTTGATCGGTTGCCCCACATATCACATGCCCTCTCCCTTTAACCCTCGTAAACCCACTCACGGCTCGCTCTTGACGTCCCTCCTTAATGCTCATAGTGCGGTGTTTGGCGTCCAAAGGATGCTGATATGGATAAGGGCGTTAACCCACAATTGAAGTTAACTAGTGTTTTTCAATAACGCGCGTTGCGCGAAAGGCATTGGTGTTTTCGACCGACATCATCCTGCAACTCTTCTTTTAACTGTTTCACTTCTTGCAAACACTGAACGTAGACCCTAATTCTTGTTTCACCACTTAATCACTGTAAAAATTACAGGATTCATGTTTGGGGCATGGGTTGACACGTGGACTTCGAGCCTCCCCATTGGTGAGTGACGTGTTGGGTCGGTTAAGAAAAAAAAGCCTAAAGCGTTAGGTAGATTTCGAACAGGGCGAGCTTGTCAAACGGCTTCCGCTCCTTGCCCCGGAAGTCAATGTTGGCCACCGCCACCCGGCTTTCGTGACTTATATCACCACCCGGGACGCTATCGTAGTAGGCTTTAAAACGGTCGAGCTTCGGTCGTAGCTCGCGCCACTTGTGTTGGCACGCGTTTAAATTGTGCCGGTCATTCCCCACGTTGTGTCGGTAGCTAGCGAAAGCTTCCGGCCAGTAACGGGTCTCACCGGGTTGGCGGCCCTTCATCGCGTTGTGCCGGTATCAAGTGTGGGTAGCGGGTTCGGGTAGGTGGAGTGAAGGGTTGGGGTAGCGATGTGGACAGGCGGTGGGGTTGGGGGGGTTTTATAGTGACTTGGGTGAACCGTTTGGCTTGGCCAAACGGTTATTTTTTAAAATTTAAACCTAGCCGCTATGACCTAGCCAACCCAGCCAATGAGAGCCGGCCACGGAGGACCGCTAGGCATGCCCAACGCCCGGGCTGGAACTCCCGCCCAAGGGGCCACATCGAAACCCAAACCCACCCGGGGTGGTGACTTGGGCATTTGTACCCAAACCACGGCCCAACCCTCGCCCCATACCTCATAGTCTAAAAAATGAATATAATGTATTGCTTAATATAAAAAAATCACATAATAAATAAAGAATTGAATGATACTGTTTATTCAGTTTTCATTTTATCATATATTAATGTAACAATAAAATAATAATTAGGTCAAACCAAGTTTTTTTTGAATGACAAAAAACCCACCATGCTCGGGGATATATCCAAGGTTGACTCCTTGACTGCCATGAGACCGTGCCTCCTATGCACGGGAACCAGATAGAATCCGTAAACCCTCGCCTTCACCCAGATATCCATCGAAAATGACCCAAACGGAAATTGAACCTACATCCTCACTGGGTAGGACAGACCAATTAACCGATGAGCCAAATTCTGATTTCAGGTCAGACCAAGTTAACCATTGAAGGCCTAATTTTGAAATGAACCCGAATCAAGAAGATCCAAAGGTATAATCCAAAATAACATGGTTGGCTATTATCACTCCTGTTAAGGACCTATGCTTCCTTCACCCAAAACAGAGCTCCAAAAAGTTTGTTCAAACACTGGAGCTTCACACATTGATCAACAAAAATGTCAACACTCGCTACTTCTCTTCATCTATTCCCCAATAATCCATTTGTACGCACAAAATCAGTTCTCCCAACGTTTTCCACAACGATAACATCTGCTTCATCAAGTTCTTACCCAATTAACAGGTAATCTTCGCTAATTGATGATTCTGTTTGTTTTTGGCATTGATTCGTGAATCTGTTAAGAGGGTTTTCAGAATGTCATCAGTAGTTCATGTATATAGATAGTGAAATCTGATTGCAGCCGTGTTGTTTTTGAGATGATTTTGATCCATATGGGTATGATTTTTAGGGTTTCATCTTTATGTATAGGAAGATTAAAATGATTAGATGAAACTAATGGATCCCCTGAATTCCTGCTTTCATTTCTGTTGTTTCATTTAGGGCTGTAAAAAAAAAATTAAAAAATTATCTTTTTACATATAATGATATAGGGTGGAGTTATTGTAAAAAAGACCAAAAGTGTGAGAAATGTAAGAAAGAATCTCAACCATTAGATTAAAATTAATTGAAAAGGGTAGGATTGTAAATGCATTAACAAATTTAAATATGGTAATCCTTGATTTAAGGATTTGGAGAGAGAAAATCCTGGATTTAAGGACTTATAACCGTCCATAAATATAACACCATTCAGAGTATGTTCATACATGGTGTTTTAAATATAACACCATCCAGAAAATATAACACCATTCAACACAAAAATAACACCATTCAGCAGTAAATAAAAAAACACCATTCAGTACAAGAATATAACATCATTCAGCAGTAAAATAAAAAAAACACCATTCAGTACAAAAATAACACCATTCAGTACAAAAATAACACCATTTAGTAAAAAATAACACCATTCAGTACAAGAATAACACCATTTAGTACAAGAATATAACACCATTCAGTACAAAATAACACAATTCGATACAAAAATAACACCATTCAGTACAAAAAAACACCATTCACATACACACGGTAAACATATGTTGTAATGGAACCCATACATCGTGTCGTCGTGGAATCGAAAGACAACCCCATCCCACGTTAAATCGCCGGGACATAAAACGCATTAACAACTCACCTATATCTTCTGATCCGAAACAAACCGAGCAAAAACGAGATGCTCGCCGGTTCCTTCCTTGCACAGCGGCAACGATTCTGACAGGTAGTGACGGTTGTTCGTTGGTGATGTCAGTAAGCAGGGACGGGTATAACCGACAGTGGCTAGTGCAGCGGCAATCTCCGATGAAAACGAAAAGTGGAATTTGTGGAGAGAGAGAGATATTGTAGGGATTTTGATTGACAGTTTCTATTTTTGAATGTGTATAAAGACTTTATTGCCCCTAGAATTTACAAATTAGTCAAAAAAATAAACCAAATTTTACAATTTGGTCCCTATTAATCTCAACCATTAGATCAAAGATCTAATGGTGTAGATTCTTTCTTACCCTTCTCACAGTTTTAGTCTTTTTTACAGGATCCTAACTCTAATGATATATATATAAAAACAAAAATAATATTTTTACATACACATAATGCAGAATTTACAAATTACATATATAAACATTGGGTTATAATGCATATATATTAAAATTTTGGCTCTAGTTTAAACGAGCCAAACGAGCAAGCCAACAAGCGAGCCTGCTTTGGGCCGGGCTCGGCTTGTTTATAAAAGGGTCAATTTGAGCTAGCCTTGAACTTTTTGAACAAACATAACTTTTGGTAGTTTAGATGCTTAAATCAGTATCATTTCAGTCCCATTTAGAGGTTTCATCATGCATCTAAATGTGATTCTGAAATTAGTTTTAGCACTAAGTTTAATACATGTATCATGTTAAGGCTAACCGGATTCACCCTACTATCGCTATTGGTCAAAAGGTATTCCATTTAAATCTGCGATTGATTTCTATTAATCTATTTTCTTGCAAATTTAGCACCTTGCACGCATATGTGTGTCCTCTTTGTTATTAATGTTTATGTAGTGGTCGGTTATTTCTCAAAATATACTTAGTTCATATAATTCAATGTCTTGAAATCCTATGTAGTTAATATCCCGATATATCAACCGATATATCAGTGATATATTGGTTATCGGTCCTCTGCCGAGATAGCGGTACAAAATATTGGTCAGAATATCAGTACCGATAATATCAGCGATATTGTCCGATATTTGACCGATATGGGACTGATATTTGATCGATAAATCACCAATTTTCCCGATATCAGTACCATTCTTCTTATTTCTACCGTTCATTTTTCTTCTTATTGCTGCTATTAGTGTTTTAAGTCTTAATTGTTAGTTGTTACTATTAAATGTTAGTGTTTTAAGTATTAGTCAGTTCTTACTTGTTACAATTGTTAGTGTTAAATTGCTATATATATAAATTTAGCATATGATATTAAAATTACCGATATCCCATCGATATCCCACCGTGATAACCGATATCTCAAATATCGGTCCTTGACCGATATCCGATAGTTGAAATCAATGCATTTGACCTTCAAGTCAACTTTTTGTTCCTTACTAGAAAATGTGATTTATTCATGCAGCAATGTTTCATTATCTTCTATTGCTCCTCTTGAAGCAATCCTTTTTGACATTGATGGAACGCTTTGTGACTCGGACCCTCTTCATTACTACGCCTTCCGTGATATGCTCCAAGAGGTATTTTCCTCAACCATTTGATTTCTGTTTTTATAATTTTGAATCTTAATATTATTAAACCATGCACATATCAAAAAGGAACATACTTAAGAGACCATTTTAATTTCAATTTTATAGATAGGATTTAATGACGGATCACCTATCGATGAGGAGTTCTTCATAAATAACATTAGTGGCAAGCATAACGAAGAGCTTTGCAGTGTGCTTCTTCCTGATTGGGAGTTTGAAAAGGCTATGAAATTCATGGTTGACAAGGAAGCTTTGTTTAGAAGGTAATTCATGGCAACTAAAAAGATATGTTCTTAAACATGATACCCTTTAAATTTACAAGTCATTATGATTTTAAAACTTAACTTTTAACTCGTGCTTATAAATAAACAGATTGGCAGCTGAACAGTTGGAACCGATAAGCGGCTTGAACAATGTATGTAAATGGGTAGAAGATCTTGGCTTGAAACGGGCTGCTGTTACAAATGCTCCGAGATCAAATGCCGAATTGCTGATTTCAATGCTTAAACTAGAAGATTTCTTTGAAGTGATCGTTCTAGCTGAAGAATGTGCAAGACCAAAACCTTTTCCCGATCCTTACCTCAAGGCTCTAAATGCACTTAAAGTTTCTCCAAATCACACATTTGTGTTTGAGGTATGAACTCAACTAATTAAAGCTTCAACTTCTTATAATTTGTAGGAGTCGGAATGGGCTTCGCAAGCTTGTGTTGACCTGCATTTACGTTTTTCTGCACTTATAAAAAGAGTTAAATGCCATTTTAGTCCCTGTGGTTTGGGCCATTTTGCCAGTTTAGTCCAAAGGTTTGAAACGTTGCCATTATAGTCCAAATAGTTTGAAACGTTGCCATTTTAGTCCACTGGGTTAACTTCATCCCATTTTTTCTGTTAACGAGAAGGGCAATTCGGTCATTTTATATGGCCGAATTGCCCTTCTAGTTAGCAGAATTACATAAAAAATGAATGAATTGCCCTTCTAGTTAACAGAAAAAACGGATGAAGTTAACCCAGTGGACTAAAATGGCAACGTTTGAAACTATTTGGACTAAAATGGCAACGTTTCAAACCTTTGGACCAAACTGGCAAAATGGCCCAAACCACAGGGACTAAAATGGCATTTAACTCTATAAAAAATAATTAACTTTTTATATATGATTAGGAAAAAAGTTTTAGTACGATAATAATCTGAATCTTCAGTTAAAATGACGAGGTTGTATGCATCATAGTTATTAAAGGCGCTACACGCACTTAAGGCGCATAGGCCTCGCCTGGGGCCTAGGCGCAAAGCGCAAAAAAAGCGAGGGCCTGAGAAAAATTAAGCGCATAATGAAAAAAAGTTAAACTATATTATGTATTAGAAAAAGAATACTATTCTTCAAATAAAATAAACAAAATCTATTATATAAAACTATATCATCTATTTAGAACCAAACGTTCTAAAAATATTAGTGTAGAAAAGTAGTTTTCCTTGGATAAAAGTAGAAATTTGGCTAGAATCTTGTCGGAATTTAGAGAATTTGACCGGAATCTCTCCGGAATCTAGGAATCTCGCCGGAATCTACGCTTGAACCATCACCTAGAGAATTAAAGCGCAATTTCCTTGACTTAAAGCGCAACTACCTCGCCTCGCCTGAAAAATGGGCCTAGGCGCAAGGGGCGATGGCTTTTAACAACTATGGTATGCATTAAACAAAGTTTGGGTGACATTCAACCATTTCGACCCGTTCCCCTTTAGTAATTTTTTTTTTTAAATTTTGTGGTTCTGTCTAGGATTCTGTTTCTGGAATTAAAGCAGCTAATGGAGCGGGGATGCCAGCTGTTGGAATGGCGACTAGAAACCCTGAACAAATGTTACTAGATGCTGGGGCCTCCCTCGTTATCCAGGATTATAACGACCCTAAACTATGGGAAAATCTACAGGAGATGGTACAACAAAAGTTGCCTATTTCATCCAAGTAAGTAAGTAACTCTTACAACAAAGTCTAAGAAGTTTGTAGATTAGTTGGTTCTTCACATTGAATTCTGAAAATACTACATACATATGATTTTTTATTTTTTGGAAAATATATGCATATGATTGATAACTGTAAGCAAGGGAAATTTCTTCATGTGACTTTTGACGTTAAAAAGTGGATTGATAATTTGTTTAATATCATAAAGACGATATAGAGGTGTTTTGTGGATGCCACTCAACACTTATTGAGGTTGATTCATGTGATCTTCTTTTAAGAAACGAAACTTAATTCTACATAAATATATGTTGTCGTTTTTGCAACAACCATGTTTAATTTGTAATGGAGAAAACCGTATGAATTTTGTCTGGCTTGAATTCTTTTCCCCTGCCTGAGCCCATATCAGCCAATGTTGGAGGCCCATTGATTCTAAATCCATTTGTGATGTTTTGCACCTGCTGCCTCTGCAGCTCTGCCCAACCCTATTACCAATCTGGAAAGGATCCAATGGCGTATTCATCATTTCTCTTGGCCCAGTTGATTGTGCTGGTCCATCCGTGGCATGTACCTGTTCATTTACCAGCCCTAGTAGCCTAATAGGATTAATATTTTCTGCTGATGCATTAGCCCACTGCTTGACTGCTCATAGAGTATCCTCCTGGGACATCCATCTCTGTTGGTCCGCAGCTAGGTTTAATAAACAGAAACCGTGGAATCCCGATATGCCATTTCCTTTTGCCGGACCCACTTAATTCCTCCTGAATATCTAGCAGCCCATCCATATACGTCGACGTGATACCCAATGCATCCAACCCTTGTTCATCAGCCAGCCCACTGGTTCTATTACACTCATGCTAAGGGGGGAGGGGATGGTGATCACTCATCACTCACAACATCCAATCAAGTCCCGTCATGTCATCAACCATTATTCCATCACTCACAACCTTTTTTTAGTGGAAATGGTCATCACTCACCACCACACCCAACAATTTCCCCCACAACCAACAATTTCCCTCACCACCCAATACCCCATCACTCGTGAAAAGTTCCACGCATTATTAAATTCACGCGTTACCATCATCAGTGGCGGTGGTGTTTTGATGTTATCACGCGTGATGAAATCCATCACGGATCCCACCCGCCTGCCCTAAGTAGTTTGTTAAGATAAGAGATCATTGTATATGTTGCTAGTTAAGATCTTTAAATTGATGATTGTTTTTATGACATATTATAATTCCAAGTTGTATATATTCATAGAAACAAAATTATAGTGCTTCATTATTCTAGCCCAACTTTATACTAGTTAGCCAGTAAAAACATCCTAGCGGATATACACGAAAAAAATGGTGATTAAAGTTTTTAAGTGCATGCAGGGGCGGACCTAGTATCTAACCAAGGGGAGCGGCCGAGCGGGTGCACACCTTAAAAATATATTTAGTGTTATATACGCGTTAAAATCCCGAGCACCCCCGTAAAATTTTGCAAACGCCCCCTTGAACTTTCGAAAGTGATCCAGAGAGGACGTGGAATGGAGAAGAGAATATGAAGTCGAAACTGGGCAGTGGGCTCCGGCAATAGTGAGTTGCATCGGCAACTGCTGTGCTTTGACGGAATATGTGATGAGTGGGCTTGTTTAAATGACTTTCTTGTGTGATGACTGGGACGTTTAAAAGTCAACATCCCAAAATCTAAGACCATGGGGTGTGGTTTGGGTAGTCCCTTTAAGGACTATCCGTCACGTAGGCGTCACGTCACATTGGGTGGAGGATCATCCCTTTGGGGACTACCCAAGGGTGTGGAGGACTACCCAATTTAATTAAAAAACTAATATATAATAAAGGAGGGAGAGAGAGAACAAACTTGTGGGGCCCACCTTTATACCTAATCAGCCAACCAAACACCTCGTCGCTTCCGTCTTCCATGTTAGGACCGAACTCTCTCTCACACGAACTCGGACGACACACACTCTCTGCTCTCACAATCTGCCACAATCAAGAACACAAGGATTTACGTGGTTTGGTCTAAACTGACCTATGTCCACGGGTAACTAGGAGTTTATATTTCTTGGTGTGGTACAAAGATTACAATACAAATGAATCTCTTATATAGATATTGAAGAAAGAGAAAGGTCACAAACATGATCCGGGAATAATGGGGAACAGAGAAGATTGGATAACCCTATCTTCTTATCCTCTTATCCTTTGATCAGAAAAGCATTTCTGATGTCCACTTGATAAAGTGGCTTCATACTCAACAATCTCCGACTTAAAGCCACAGGATAATCTTCACCTGTGCATCTGTATTTGTGTAAAAACTTTTGATCTTAGCTCCTTCCTAGTTACCCGACCTTCTCTTCAATTATCCTGAAGGACCGTTGAAGCTTCCGTTAGCTCCAACACATCAGTCATGGCTAAGTCTGCCCCTGACCCATTCTCTGTTCCTATCGGCTCCCACTGACACGAACTGCCCGATCCTGGAACATCCTGAGAACAAACACTCTCCGAATAAAGCAGATTATCAACTGGAGAGACTTTGACAGCTGGAATACTGGTTCTCTCAACCCACTGTCGTCTGGTAATTCTGACTGAAGTCCAGTGCTCCCAGTGCCACGAATGCCCCTGACTGGTTTCCCTAAACCTTTCCTAGCACGTTTATCCTGAATCTGACATGTGACTCTGGGTTTGCCATATGCAAAGCAAACGTTCTTCTGCCCACGAGATTCTGTGAACCGGATCTTGGTCTTCTTCTGAACTGGGATGGTTACTCCCTCAGATGGTACACTGACCATATACAGCGAACCCCGTTTCTTTTCTCGAGCTACGACTAGATTTCCCTTTAGAACCTTCCATTGCCTGTTCCTAAACTTAAACTCGTGCCCCTGTTCATCCAACTGCCCAACAGAAATCAACTGTTTCTTCAGACTTGGAATTACCCGGACATCCTTCAAAGTCCATGAACCGAATGGAGTCTTCAGATCTAAGTCACCCATGCTCGTCACATCAAGAACCTCATCGTTCGCCAGTCTTACCTTACTAAAATCACCTTCTTTCAGATTTCGCAGTGCTTCACTGCTGTGGGTAGCGTGAAATGAAGCACCCGAATCCATAACCCAGGAATCCACACTGCTCTCCACACTACAGATCAAAACATCATCATCTGAGTGGTCTACTGCAGCGTTAACTTCTTTCTTCTCATTTGGACATTGATTCCTAAAATGTCCTACCTCTTTGCAGTTCCAACAGGTTACACCACCTCGAGCCCTAGACTGACTCCTTTTTTTTGTTCCTGCTCCGACTATCTCTGTTATTCTTCCTTCCTCTGCCGACATTCAGTAATTCACTCGAACTTCTCCTTCTGACGTCCTCGCTCAGAATAAGATCACGAATCCCTTCAAAAGTAAATCCGCTGGTATCTGATGAACTGGAAATCACTGTAACAGTTCCGGACCAACTGTCGGGCAAAGAAGATAACAGTAGCAAAGCTTGAACTTCATCTTCGAATTTGATGTCCACTGTAAAGACCTTCAAAAATGTCCCTAACTAACCTATCAATATAAACTCAGACCCCTAAAACCTTATTGCACATGAAAAATCAAGAAAACAAAGTTCTTGAGTTTCAGGCGGGCCGCGTAAAGGTTGAGCATAGCCTTACGCGGGCCGTGTTAACTAGGAAGTTATCAGATAAACGCTTAAGGGTCTCAGACGGGCCGCGTAAAAGACAATCCAGGTCTTACGCGGGCCGCGTCAACTTGAGGTTGACCGGATAAGTATGCACGGGGCCACGTGTTGACCAGCTGGGGGACCTACGAATGACCAATCAAACCTACGCCTAGACTGGGCGGTTAGGAGGGCCGCGTAAGTGTCACATGAGGGTTTACGCGGGCCGCGTAAAACCCTAAATTCAGCTATAAATAGCTTGTTGCATGCGCAGTTCACTGGTGTCGATCAAAATTATCAGTAAACGAATTCTCACCACTTTAAAGTCGAATTTTCAATTAGTATAGCGAGGCGCTGCCGCGATATCGGGTATTAACTCGATTGCTATTACGATTCAACGTCCGATCGATTGAAACTATCAAACGAATGTTTAAGTGCTGCTCAAATTAGGGTTTATACTTTGTCATTCGTCGTGATTCCGATAGGATGTTTGAGTGTTGCCCGAACTCGGGCTATACTCTGTCATTCGTTGTGAATCCGCTGGATGTTTAAGTATCGCACTTTGTCAATCGTTGTGAGGGTTTAATCTCGTGAATTGACGTAAATGCTGTATTAGTTACTAACCCAATTTGTGTTCATTGTTAATTAAATTAGGTTGATCAAGGCTAATCAGTAGGCTTATACACTGCTCGTTAAATTTGCAATGTGAGTCATTCTCTTTTTATCAACTGTTTTACAAAACTTCAAGTTATTTTCAAAGTTATAATTACAGGGATTAAGTCTATGTAATCACCAAATTACAGCCGGTATGTGAGGTTTTGTATACATTACTTGATAACCGTTACCATTGGACAACGAGTTAGCCAAGGGGTGATATGACCATAGTCACAGACGCCATCGGGCAATGAGGCTACCGATGGCTGGTCGAGTGACAAATACTGTGGGTAGTTGGTTGAAAATCAGAAAAATTGCACTCGCTCTTATTACTGTAAATTATAACAAAATGTGTCATTTTCAGAAAACTGAATGATTCACTCTGTATTTCCCCGCTGACAAAGCCTTTTTCAAACATGTTTCAGGTGATCTGTTGTGATCCAAGAAAAGTGTCGTGAAGCACTACAAGCTTAGAAAAGTGGCTCAATATAAATAAATAAGAAAAGAAACATGTTTTGTAAAATAAAGATTTCCCAGTGAAATCACCTTATTGTAAATTACAGGGTTTTATCCCTAAATTATGTAATAAAGTAAACGGGCATTTTTAGTCCTAAAAGATCCTGTATTAAAGACTTCCGCTGCCGCCTAAATTAAATACCACGGGATTTCCTGCCACGCGGCTCTGGATCGGGTCAAACCGGGGCCGAGGGCCGTGACAGGAAAAGGTGGTATCAGAGCCACTGATTTAAGCAAATTAAGTATTCAGCAAAATACTTAATTTTACTGATTGCCTTTCTGTGATTATGTGTTTTATTAACTGATTATTTGTTAGCTACAGTATGGGTAAACAAAGACTTTCAGCTATTTATCACAAATTAGATACTGCACCCAAAGAAAAAGGAACTTCCTAAAAAGCACAATATGAGAATCCTCTTACCCCAGAGAAAAGAAATTCGATTATTAGGAAAAGTCAGAAACCCCAAATCAAGAAAGTGAGGTTTAATCCAGAAATCCAGGAAATAGGAAGTAATCCACCTTGGAAAGACAAATTAGATGAAAAATGAGCAGATCTTTACATGTTAGCTACTGTAGCTGAAAATGCAAACCTCTAAAACTACCAATAAGCCTGATCTAGTATTAGCATCTTTATCCAGAAAACCACTACTCCGTAAATAAATAAAATTTTCCGTTATCCTTTGTAAAAAATTGTCTTTCGATATGCAATAAACGGAATATTTATCTAAATTTTCTTATAAGATTTTAACTTAGCATTTTTGTGCATTTTGCATATATGCTAAACAACATGAGTGAGCTATCTGAAGCATTTCAGAATCTCAATCTATACCCAGTACCAATCGAAGTCTCCAACGACTTTACTGGTTATTTTGCTGATGTTGAGGAACCCTGGAATTTCAAGCTCCACCTCCTGAGAAAGCAAAAGCTAAGAAAAGAAGAAGATATGTAGGTTGGAGGAAAGTACGTAGGAGGAAACCCGCAACTAGGAGAATTCCAAAAATAGAAAATCCTACAGATAAAGGAAAAGGGATCGAGACCGAAGAAAACCGTAGGCCAGCAGGAATAGAAATCGGAGAAAAGTCTAGACCAGCAAGGATAGAAATGGGAGAAAGTTTTAAACAAACTGAAGAAATAACATTTCAAGATGAAATAGATCGTCTATTGGCAAACTGTGATATTATTAGACCTATCAACAACAACTTTTACCCTTACTCCGCTGAAACCCAAATTTCCATAAATTTGGAACCAGCTATTCCAGACCCTCTAATCCACGCTCAACCTTTAGGAGGAATGGACGAGTGGTGGACTAACGATTGGCAGTTCCAGAATATAATCAATAGTCCTTATACCTTTCTCCCTCAGTTTGATCCAGAACCTATCCCAAACCCTCCAATGAGCAACGAAAACTTAGCCGAACTTCGTCAGTTTGGTGAAGAACTGATAGGTACAGGGAATAGGATCCGGGAAATGGGGGAACAAATCTCCTAGAAATATGACGAAAGGGAGCGTCGCTATTGAAATACCAGTTGACAAAGAAATAGTGGGTTAGGAAGCTGTGGTTGTATAATAACAAGTAGTAACAAACATATAACACTGGAAAATAGGAATAAAACGTTGTAAGATAAACAGTGTGTATGGATGCCTATATAATCTATATAAAAAAATAGAAGTCGAGAAATCGACAATTTTGGCTATATATGCGTGTTGTAAAAGTTGTGTGCTTAATCTATATATTTGATTATCAATTATTTGACACTAATAAGCTACACTTACAATAATAAACAGATGGAAAACGCTAGTGAACCAGTAAATGAAGTAAACCAATCTGAGCAAAATCAGGAAAATCAATAAATGACTAGGCAAGATATCGAGAACATTGTTGCCCAAGGGATAGCCAATGCTATTCCAGCAATCCTGGCTGCTACACAGAAACCTGCTGAACCACAACAAATCATTCCTAGCAAACGTACTCCGAAAGATAACGACAGTAATAGCATAAATGGAGGTGGCAATCATGACGATAATAATCCACGGCAGGTCCCACTTCCTAAGAAAATGAAAGCTGCAACGCCTGGTTGCACTTACAAAGAATTTCTTGCCTGTAAACCAGCAGAATTTGCAGGTAATGAAAGGGCCACTGCAACACTGCGATGGTTAGAGAAAACCGAAGCAGTAATTGCAATAAGTAAATGTGACATGGACGATCAGGTCATGTATGCGTCAAATTTATTTAAAGAAGGGGCGTTAGAATGGTGGAACACGGTATTACAAGCAAAAGGAAGAAGGATGGCCTATGCCATGAACTGGGAAGAATTTAAGAGTCTTGTAGAAAGAAAATTCTGTCTCGAGTATGAAAAAGAACAAATGGCAAATAAGTTCTTGAGCCATCGTATGGTGGGTGTAGACTGTCGAGGATATACTTCGACATTCTTCGAATATGCGAGAGTGGTACCAACACTGGCTTCGTTAAGGCTGCGAGACCTTGTACTATTAACGATGCTGTGGAATTAGCTAATACCCTAACTGATGAACTGGTGCGCACAAGAGAAGAAGATCGAAAGAAGGATTTGGCTCAAAAGATTACCCAAGGATTTCGTGTGGGTAATACTAAGAAAAGAGGAATAGGGCAATCCTCATCTCCTCCTTTCTGCAGAAATTGCAGAAAGAAACATTTTGGAAGATGCAATGCAACCTGCAATTTTTG
The DNA here is from genome assembly GCF_002127325.2 of Helianthus annuus. Classification (NCBI taxonomy): domain Eukaryota; kingdom Viridiplantae; phylum Streptophyta; class Magnoliopsida; order Asterales; family Asteraceae; genus Helianthus; species Helianthus annuus. The sequence continues at coordinate 167,761,443 of NC_035448.2, read as the reverse complement.
CAAATCTGTATGACATAGTGAAGAAAACTGCAGAAAGAAAACCATAATCTGCTATAACTGCGGAGAAGCTGGGCATTTCAAACCCGAATGTCCTAAATTGGTTAAACCAGCAAATAACAAAGGCAAGCCAGCTGACGGAGCTACTAAGAAAAATGCCAGAGCATTCCAACTGACCACCCAGGAAGCAGAACTCATTCCAGATGTGATAGCTGGTACGTTCTTAGTTCATGACGTGTTTGCAAAAGTATTATTTGACTCTGGTGCAAACCAAAGTTTTATCAATACTTCATTCAGACAAGCTCTTAATTTACCATTAACCAACCTAGGCAGATTTTTACAGTCGAAACGGCAGATGAGAATTCTGTTAACATAAATAAGGTTTTGCAAGAAGGAAAGATAGAACTATTAGGCCAAAAGTTTTCTGCAAACTTGTTACCTATGAAATTAGCTGGATTCGATGTGGTGTTAGGAATGGATTGGTTAGTAGCCAACCATGCTCGAATCCTGTGTGATAAGAATTCTGTAGAAATTCGTACCCCCACAGGAGAGGTAATTTTAATTACAGGAAATAGACCTCGAAAGCCACTGAAATTCATTTCAGTAATTAAGTTGGCTAGTTATTCAAGAAAACAAGAAATAGTATATATGATTTCCGTAATCATTAACACTAAAAATAAGGAACTTCAGGACATCCCTGTAGTCTCAGAATACCCAGATGTCTTTCCAGAAGAATTACCCGGGTTACCACCCGATAGAGAAGTAGAGTTTAGAATTCATCTAATTCCTGGAACTACACCAATAGCCAAGGCACCTTATCGATTAGCACCCACTAAAATGCTAGAACTTAAGAATCAATTAGATGAGTTGCTTGATAAAGGATTCATACAACCAAGTTCATCCCTGTGGGGAGCACCAGTGTTGTTTGTGAAAAAGAAAGACGGATCGGCCCTTTCTGGTCTAACTCCTGATAACACAATATCAAGATTTTTTTTTTTGAACCAATAATGCCTCAATCTGCATCTTCCACCAACTAAAATTTGTACCGTTAAACTTGTTGATTTGCACCTTCCCGTCTTCTGCCATGATAACTCAAACACGACTAAACGAAACTAAAATAAAAAAATAAACCGAAAATCAAACTGAAAAATTGCTGGTTTAACCGGTCAAAAAACTGATCTTGAAATTATAACCTTCTGCCTAATGCTCCCAAAAAAACTTAGTTCTTTGACAAATAAAATTTTGGCTACTACTGCCAAAGGATTAAATAAAAAAGAAGTAAACCCAATTTTTTTTCTTAGTTTAAAGTTGAGGGGCCTCCTTGGTCAAATTGAGAAACTTCAATTTTCCAAAAAAAAAAAAAAGAAATAAAGCACGTAGTGCTTCTTCTTCCCCACTGAACAAAACAAAACAAAACTCTGCTCTCCTTCTTCTCTTCTCTTCTGGACGCAATCAACACCCAGAAAAGGCAAGGATCGAAAACCCTAAGTAACGGCGGCTACTGGGTCACCAAACCCTAGTCGCGAGGGTGAAAAGAACGGAGGCAGCAACGGTTCTGGTGGAGGCGGCGGCGGTTCTGATGGCGGTGGAGGCGTTTCTAATGGCGGTGGAGGCGATTCTGATGGCGGTGGCCGCGATTCTGATGGCAGTGGCTTCTGACCGGAACCCTAGTTCCGGTTTCACAGGTCAATATCTTCTCTTTCCTGTACACCTCCTTCTCTGTTCGTTTGAGTCCGATCAAGAGCCCTGAGCTCTGATACCAGTTGTTAGGACCGAACTCTCTCACACACGAACTCGGACGACACACACTTTCTGCTCTCACAATCTGCCACAATCAATAACACAAGGATTTACGTGGTTTGGTCTAAACTGACCTACATCCACGGGTAACTAGGAGTTTATATTTCTTGGTGAGGTACAAAGATTAAAATACAAATGAATCTCTTATATAAAGATTGAAGAAAGAGAAAGAAGGTCACAAACATGATCCGGGGATAATGGGGAACAGTGAAGATTGGATAACCCTATCTTATTATCCTCTTATCCTTTGATCAGAAAAGCATTTCTGATGTTCACTTGATCAAGTGGCTTCATACTCAACATTCCATGTGCCGTTTGCGACGTAACGACCCTGGAGGGGGCGGTGTGGGACAAGGGGGACGAGCCGTAGACCGGTGGGGGGGGGGGGTGGGGGGATCCCCACACCCCATGGTCTAAGTTAAATTCAAAATGAGTTTGTTGGGTGAGAAGAAAAAATGGAATTCTCAAACGAATTCGTGTCTGGCACCAAAAATATATATAAAAAAATGTTATATTCTTTTGTTTATTAAAATATAGATTTTAAAATATAATTTATTTACCTATTGTTTATTGAAATATAGATTTTAAGCTTTTATATAATTTCTTTTTTTTTCTAGTTAATTATTGGTTAATTTTAATAAGTACCTCGGTTCTCACATATATATGTCACCTTTTATCTAGTTGATCAAAATTATTAATTTTGAAAAGTATTGTGGTTCTTATATATAGGTGACTGTATTAGTGTGTATCGGTGTGTGTATGTATGAAATTTCTTTATTCCGTTGATATGTCTTCGATACCTTGAAAAAGACAAATTTGATTGGTCAGGAAAATCCGGTCAGATTTCGATCGACCACCACTCTTTTGGATGTTAGATATGGTATTCCACCACTGAATCACATTTGATGGTTAGTTTCCAATTATACGATTAGGGACTGAGGTTTGAAAAATTTTAAGATATGAACTTTTGATTGAATATTCTCAATGGTTGAGTAGTTAATTTGGAGTAGAAGTTTAGAACATTGAGGGGCTGTTTGTTTACTTCTTAATGAGGCTCTTAATGGTTCAGACCTCTTACTGGTTCAGACTGTTTGTTTCACGAGCAAATGTCTGAATGATTTAGACATTTGCCTCTGAATGATTAAGATTTATACAAAGTCTGAATGGTTAAGACCTCTAATCTGAATTGGTCAGACATTTGCCTCTGAACGGTTAAGCATTATACAGGCTCTTAATGGTTCAGACCTCTTACTGGTTCAACATTTTATGGTTCAGACCTCTTACTGGTTCAGCACTTAACCATTCAGATGTTGCCAAACACCCCCTGAATACTTATAAGTTATGGCCGAGTCTAATCACCAATGTGAATATGTGATATCTATGTTAAATACTTATACTTAAGTTGTGAGTGAATATGTAATAATGTAATAATGTGATATTAAGATATGTTATGGAGTTAAGAATCATGATAAGAATTTCCGCACCCGATCCGACCTGACCCGATCAAACCCAAACCAGACCGAAATAATTATTATATAGGAATTGGCAAACGACCCTTAAAAAATTTCCGCACCCCATGAAAAAATTTCTTGGGTGCGCCATTGGGTGCATGGAGATAAGATATGAGTTTACTAGCCAAGGGCTTAGACTATGTGTTGTGGGTTAAGACCACACGGTGTGGGCGTGGTTTTGTGGCGTTTATGCCTTTTCACGCCAGACAAACCACACCGGGCACTGCGTGGACTATCTGTTTGAATAGTGAAAGATTCGAGACGGTACATGTAACACCCCAAAACCCGAATGCTTATATTTGTTGTATGTTCCTATATGACATATCATGAAATAAATGACTAGGCTATTTAACCTAGTAAATTGTATGATAAAAACTATTTAAAAGATGAAAGTTGTGCCAATTATGTTTTAATGGCAAACATGGAGGGGTTAAATGGGATATAATGAAAGTTGGGTTACTAAATAACAAAACACACACACAAACACACACTTCGCGTGTGTTCTTGAACGAGCAGGAGACTCCCATGGAGTCAAGAACCCTAACTTCATCATTTTCATCAAATTGGAAGGCTAAATGATGCTTAAACTCATAACCGAGCATGGATTAATGATCACCAACACGAGGGGATCATAAGGTATGTCTTAAATCTAAGATTTGTGATCATGGGTGAAGTGGGTTATGCTCTAATCCGTGAGATAATATGAAATTGATCATGTATAAGGGTTAGAAACATCATATAGAACATGGGTTATGTAAGGTTTGTGTTAATTTGAAGTTTAGATGTGAAACCCGTTGTTATGGTGAAGATGATGACATGGATAAATCATCTATGTCTAAATTCTTGCTTAAAATTGATGTATTTTGATTTGTAAGATGGATTCTTATGAGGGGAATTGAAAGAAATGTGATACTAGTATGTTTGATGTTTATGCATGTATGATTCATGTTGATTAGAATGAAGAAATTGATGAATTATGTATGAACTTGGAAGATCATGCATAAATTAGTTGTACATTGTGCATAGCTAGTAGTACGCACGCCAAGTGTTTGATGAAATGTCTAGGTGAAGTTAGGATGTGAGATTGTATGAAATGGCTTGACATATATGAATGAAACATGATAATGATGTAATTAGTAGTATACTAACTTGAGGAATGTGCTTTAGATGGAACTCATACAAGAATTCGGGTTGAATGTATGTGTTGGTCAAGACTATGCATTAGAAGCTTGTACATTGTGCTTGAACGGGCGATGCTCCCCATGTGTTTTTATTAATCATTTAATTTCAATCAAGAAGTGAATGTGTACTAAATATATAATATATGACCATGCTAGTAAAGGATGATGTTATGAATTACGTTAGGTTGTCTAACTGAACAATGTGGTTGACAATTTATGTTGTATGCGTGTTAGTGAAAGTCAATGTAGATAAGAGCTGGAAAATGTGTATTAATATGAATAAGCATGAGTACTAACATTATTATGGCATGACGACATGAAAGGATAGGAACCACACTAGCATGGACCAAGCATGAAAGGCTAACGGGTCGAAATGGGGCAAGGAAGCGGTTACGAACATGGATGCACGAGGTAAGTGATTTCCGTAATCACTTCGTAGTACAAGTAAGTAATAAAGTGTTGTAATGAATTAAATATGATGTTTGAGGTCAAATATGTAGTAATATGGTACCCAAAGGTGGGATCCTAAAGAATATGTAGTAATATGGTACCCAAAGGTGGGATCCTAAAGAATATGTAGTAATATGGTACCCAAAGGTGGGATCCTAAAGAATATGTAGTAATATGGTACCCAAAGGTGGGATCCTAAAGAATATGTAGTAATATGGTACCCAAAGGTGGGATCCTAAAGAATATGTAGTAATATGGTACCCAAAGGTGGGATCCTAAAGAATATGTAGTAATATGGTACCCAAAGGTGGGATCCTAAAGAATAAGTAGTAATATGGTACCCAAAGGTGGGATCCTAGAGAATAGGTAGTAATATGGTACCTAAAGGTGGGATCCTAAAGAATATGTAGTAATATGGTACCCAAAGGTGGGATCCTAAAGAATATGTAGTAATATGGTACCTAAAGGTGGAATCCTAAAGAATAAGTAGTAATATGGTACCCAAAGGTGGGATCCTAGAGAATAGGTAGTAATATGGTACCTAAAGGTGGGATCCTAGAGAATAGGTAGTAATATGGTACCTAAAGGTGGGATCCTAAGGATATGTAGTAATATGGTACCTAAAGGTGGGATCCTAAAGAATATGTAGTAATATGGTACCTAAATGTGGGATTCTAAGTTAAGAATTTCCTTTACGTATATAGATGTGTATGTATGTATGTATAAAGGTATGTATGAGTGTATGCATGTATGTAAAGATGTAAGAAAGGTATGTACGTATGTAGATGTGAACGTACGTATGTATAAAGATATGTATGAGTGTATGCATGAATGTAGAGACGTAGGAAAGGTATGTATGTATGTATGTATGTATGTAATCGTGTATGTATGTATGTGTAAAGACATGTATGAGTGTATGCATGTATGTAAAGTTGGAGGAAAGATATGTATGTATGTAGATGTGAATGTATGTTTATATGTAAGTATGTATGTAAGCATGATTTAGACACGTTGAGTGTTAACGTTTTAATGGTGTACCTTGAGAATGAAAGGTAATGCAGGTACATTACTGAAGCCTCACCAGGGAATGGATACGCAGATGTAATGCTTAAAGTTTGAAAAATGACGAACAGTGAAGTGTTTGTGAATGAATCTTGTTTATATAATGTGTGCTAATGTATGAATGAATGTGGTGAGTGCAGGTTGTACGAGTCACGAGGATCTTCAAGGATTAGAGATCGAGGATCGAGTCACAAGACAGATTGTACGGAAACGTTGGTGTTGAAATTTAGAAAACCCATGTCATGCATTTAATTGTAAATGAGTCAATTGATGACTTCTTGTGGAAAGGTTGTATTAAAATGAAGTTTTAAGCAAGTCAAGGTAATTATAAGGAAAGAAATTTTATGGTACGTGTTTCCGCTGCGACTTTAGTCAATTACAAAATTAGGGTGTTACAAGTTGGTATCAGAGCCCTGGTTTGAGGGAATCAAGTACGAAAAGGTAAGTACTTGAACTCAAACTTGTGTGCTCTTGAGATAAGAAATCCGTACAATCCAAGACTCGATCAAGATCCAAAGGTAAAGGGTTGATGAAAGTATGCATTTATGTATACGTATAACAAAACTGACGGTTTTGTATGTGCAAGGTAAGCATAAGTGTTGGAAGAGGATGATCCGTGAATGCAGCCTAGAATGAATACTAAGGTAGGCAAAGAGGTAATGAGACAAGTAGGCAAATGAGCCCAGGTATGTGAATTTAATGTAAGGATGTAAGCAATGGTAAAGTCCATTAAAGGAAGGAAAAGTTTTAAATGAAAGATAAGGATTGTATGTAATGAGGTACTGAAAGTGATACACGCGCCGAAACCTAAGTCTACGGACATAAGGTGACAATTACATGAAGGCACGAAACTACTATGTGGATTGTGTACCTGGCCAGTACACGAGAAACGTATGACATTCGTGAGATTATGATAATTGTTACAGGTATGTCCGGTAGAGTTGGGTAGCAGGCGGGCGTGTGGGGGAAATGGGAATTAAGACTCTCGGGAAGTTGAGAGTACTATGTAGGAATGAAAAGTATGAGTGATAAAAAAAAATGAAGAATGTTGAATCTGTAAGAAGGTACGGATCAACAAGATATGAATGATATGTATGAATGAAATGTTTGAATCCACGAGATGGATTCAAGGAATGCAATGTATGAATGAAATGATTTGAATCCATGAGACGGATTCAAGGAAGGAAAGATATGAATAATATGTCTGAATCCGGGAGATGGATTCAAGGAATGAAAGTTATGAATGCAATGTTTGAATCTGTGAGACGGATTCAAGGATGAAAGGCATGAATGATATGTTTGAATCTGTGAGACGGATTCAAGGTATGAAATGCATGAAGAGAATGTTCGAAACCGCTAGACGGATTCAAAACATAGAAATAATGAAAGGTATGGATGCTATGATTGCGTCCGAAGGACGAGTTAAAATATAGAAATGATGAAAATAGCCCACATCGCGATGTGTCAATAGTTTGACCATGGTTGTGTCAAACGAATCATGTGAGTAAATGTAAAGTAACTGGATGAAAGAATGATCAGGGTTGGCACGCAAACCTAAATTTTAAATTTTAAAATGAAAGAAAGAAGTTTCGAATAAGTTATGTGTTAATAGTGCTAGTAATCGACTACTGGGACTCAAAATGAATGACGGGCTAATACCCGGACAATGATATGAATAATGAAATAAACATGAAAGAAACATTAATAAGAATCCTAGGATGGATTCTTGAAATTGGATGATAGTCATGGTGATGAGCTCGTGGTTATGTCGAGAGGACGTTGAAAAAGGAAATATAGGTGAGTAATCACCTAGTATAATGAATGCTTGAATTAAATGTGCTAACCGCTAAAATTGTAGATTATAATGTTAGGAACTCTTGATGTGATGAAACCAAACGAATTGGTGGAAGGATGTGCACGGGCGAAATCGCATTACGCGGATGAATGAAATCTAGCCTAGTATGGCTAGTACTCGTGAAGAATGCGGATCGATCTGGGTTGCGGATCGTCGATTGATGATATGAGATGAGGTCAGTAAAAAGTTTAACTTATGTTAAATAAGTATGAATTGGTTAATTGGCACAATATGGAATGGGTATTATGGGAAGTTTGATTTATTCCAAGAATTGGTTAATTGGGTACGACCTACGAAATGAATGATGGAATGGGTATGGTATAATATGGGAAGTTTGATTTTTTTTTTTTTTTTTTTGTTGACATAAGAAGAAAGCTATGTCATCAAGAAGCGAATCTCAAAGGTTTTGAGTGAAAAGCTCGAGTATTGGTTAAACTCTCATGAAATGAATTGCACGACACGTATGCTTATGCAAAATAAGTAAGACACGAAATGAGAGGTTAGTAATGTGGAACGAATGAGGCAAGTTGAAGGTAACGTAAGGATATGTATGGTACAAATGACTATAGAAAAGTAGAATGAGCTAACTATGGAGTTAAGCATGTAGGTGTAACTATGAAGTAGTAGTTTTGTGGTGATAACAAAACAATAGTTAAATGTTATACAACGTGTGCATGGAATGGAATCTTAAAGGATGAGGCAAAAGTATTAAATCTATTTTAAACAGATCATATGAAGGTAAGCATTATTATAAGTTTAAATGAATATGTATATTGACCTGCTACTAACGGGTCGAGGAAATGAGAATGTTATGTGAAAGTATGCCATGAAAAGTATAGACTTGTTAAGAAGAAGTCAAGTGTATGAATAATTATGAAATGAGATAGGATGATTACTTATAATTATAATGTGACTATTAAGTCAAAAAAAAAAAAAAACATAGATGTGTGTGTGTAAGAGGAAATGAGAAAGGTTTCGGGGACGAAACCTCATTTAAGGGGGGTAGACTTGTAACACCCCAAAACCCGAATGCTTATATTTGTTGTATGTTCCTATATGACATATCATGAAATAAATGACTAGGCTATTTAACCTAGTAAATTGTATGATAAAAACTATTTAAAAGATGAAAGTTGTGCCAATTATGTTTTAATGGCAAACATGGAGGGGTTAAATGGGATATAATGAAAGTTGGGTTACTAAATAACAAAACACACACACAAACACACACTTCGCGTGTGTTCTTGAACGAGCAGGAGACTCCCATGGAGTCAAGAACCCTAACTTCATCATTTTCATCAAATTGGAAGGCTAAATGATGCTTAAACTCATAACCGAGCATGGATTAATGATCACCAACACGAGGGGATCATAAGGTATGTCTTAAATCTAAGATTTGTGATCATGGGTGAAGTGGGTTATGCTCTAATCCGTGAGATAATATGAAATTGATCATGTATAAGGGTTAGAAACATCATATAGAACATGGGTTATGTAAGGTTTGTGTTAATTTGAAGTTTAGATGTGAAACCCGTTGTTATGGTGAAGATGATGACATGGATAAATCATCTATGTCTAAATTCTTGCTTAAAATTGATGTATTTTGATTTGTAAGATGGATTCTTATGAGGGGAATTGAAAGAAATGTGATACTAGTATGTTTGATGTTTATGCATGTATGATTCATGTTGATTAGAATGAAGAAATTGATGAATTATGTATGAACTTGGAAGATCATGCATAAATTAGTTGTACATTGTGCATAGCTAGTAGTACGCACGCCAAGTGTTTGATGAAATGTCTAGGTGAAGTTAGGATGTGAGATTGTATGAAATGGCTTGACATATATGAATGAAACATGATAATGATGTAATTAGTAGTATACTAACTTGAGGAATGTGCTTTAGATGGAACTCATACAAGAATTCGGGTTGAATGTATGTGTTGGTCAAGACTATGCATTAGAAGCTTGTACATTGTGCTTGAACGGGCGATGCTCCCCATGTGTTTTTATTAATCATTTAATTTCAATCAAGAAGTGAATGTGTACTAAATATATAATATATGACCATGCTAGTAAAGGATGATGTTATGAATTACGTTAGGTTGTCTAACTGAACAATGTGGTTGACAATTTATGTTGTATGCGTGTTAGTGAAAGTCAATGTAGATAAGAGCTGGAAAATGTGTATTAATATGAATAAGCATGAGTACTAACATTATTATGGCATGACGACATGAAAGGATAGGAACCACACTAGCATGGACCAAGCATGAAAGGCTAACGGGTCGAAATGGGGCAAGGAAGCGGTTACGAACATGGATGCACGAGGTAAGTGATTTCCGTAATCACTTCGTAGTACAAGTAAGTAATAAAGTGTTGTAATGAATTAAATATGATGTTTGAGGTCAAATATGTAGTAATATGGTACCCAAAGGTGGGATCCTAAAGAATATGTAGTAATATGGTACCCAAAGGTGGGATCCTAAAGAATATGTAGTAATATGGTACCCAAAGGTGGGATCCTAAAGAATATGTAGTAATATGGTACCCAAAGGTGGGATCCTAAAGAATATGTAGTAATATGGTACCCAAAGGTGGGATCCTAAAGAATATGTAGTAATATGGTACCCAAAGGTGGGATCCTAAAGAATATGTAGTAATATGGTACCCAAAGGTGGGATCCTAAAGAATAAGTAGTAATATGGTACCCAAAGGTGGGATCCTAGAGAATAGGTAGTAATATGGTACCTAAAGGTGGGATCCTAAAGAATATGTAGTAATATGGTACCCAAAGGTGGGATCCTAAAGAATATGTAGTAATATGGTACCTAAAGGTGGAATCCTAAAGAATAAGTAGTAATATGGTACCCAAAGGTGGGATCCTAGAGAATAGGTAGTAATATGGTACCTAAAGGTGGGATCCTAGAGAATAGGTAGTAATATGGTACCTAAAGGTGGGATCCTAAGGATATGTAGTAATATGGTACCTAAAGGTGGGATCCTAAAGAATATGTAGTAATATGGTACCTAAATGTGGGATTCTAAGTTAAGAATTTCCTTTACGTATATAGATGTGTATGTATGTATGTATAAAGGTATGTATGAGTGTATGCATGTATGTAAAGATGTAAGAAAGGTATGTACGTATGTAGATGTGAACGTACGTATGTATAAAGATATGTATGAGTGTATGCATGAATGTAGAGACGTAGGAAAGGTATGTATGTATGTATGTATGTATGTAATCGTGTATGTATGTATGTGTAAAGACATGTATGAGTGTATGCATGTATGTAAAGTTGGAGGAAAGATATGTATGTATGTAGATGTGAATGTATGTTTATATGTAAGTATGTATGTAAGCATGATTTAGACACGTTGAGTGTTAACGTTTTAATGGTGTACCTTGAGAATGAAAGGTAATGCAGGTACATTACTGAAGCCTCACCAGGGAATGGATACGCAGATGTAATGCTTAAAGTTTGAAAAATGACGAACAGTGAAGTGTTTGTGAATGAATCTTGTTTATATAATGTGTGCTAATGTATGAATGAATGTGGTGAGTGCAGGTTGTACGAGTCACGAGGATCTTCAAGGATTAGAGATCGAGGATCGAGTCACAAGACAGATTGTACGGAAACGTTGGTGTTGAAATTTAGAAAACCCATGTCATGCATTTAATTGTAAATGAGTCAATTGATGACTTCTTGTGGAAAGGTTGTATTAAAATGAAGTTTTAAGCAAGTCAAGGTAATTATAAGGAAAGAAATTTTATGGTACGTGTTTCCGCTGCGACTTTAGTCAATTACAAAATTAGGGTGTTACAGTACACAACGCAGTGGAAAATGTGAGTGTTGACCTTGCAGAAGACGGTATAATACAAGTTGACCTCATCAACTACAGACATGTGTTGGGATTGAACCCTACAAAAGGAACATTTGATAAAGCCAAAACTAGCTCAGAGCAGTGGATCCAGAATAAGCAGTTGTTTGTACTTAACCAACCGAGTTCATTTCATGGGTTAATTGGTGTAAATTTGTTCTTATGTAGTTTGTTTGCAGCCACCTCGGTTTGAGGTTTGGCGTCGTTAATGAAGTTCTCTTTAAAAAAAATAAAACTATATTTACAAATAAGGGAATATATGTTTTTTATTCGTCATGATATTCACACAAGGTGTAGGAAATACAATGGATCCAACCAATTCCAAAACTCATTACATTATGATTCCATTAAGAGTTAAATGCTTGGTTGGTCCCTGTGGTTTTCAAAAATTGCAGACTTGGTCCTAGTGGTTTACTAATTACACGCGTGGTCCCAAAACTTGTCAAAAATGAACTCGGTTGGTCCCCAACCCTAACATCAGTTAAATTTCTCAGTTAAGTCCATGTTAAATGACCAAAATACCCATTTTCATCACCATCATCTTCATCACCAACCTCTGCAATTTTTAAAAACCAAAATACCCATCTTCATCACCTTCGCTACTTCTCACCTCCGCCATCATCTCACCCACCTCCACCATCTCACCTCCGCCACCATCAAAAAATAGCAAAATTGCAGTAGAAAGCGAATTCACACAATCAAAAAATAGGTGCATTGCTACTTAATACACATAAACCTCGTGATGATAAGAGCATCGAATCGCAAACCAATTTGCCAGAAAATTTGTTCTCAAATTCCAATTGGTGATCATATAGCAAAATTCATTTCAATTGTAACATTTCAACCTAACCGGACATAAATTTTATCCAAACTATACACGATTCTATGTTAAACTCACACGAACTGTTTAGCTTATTAGTAACTGAAATTTCAGGAGCATGATATAAAACATTATACTAATTTTCAGAATATATAGAAACAAATCAGCATCAAATGTCAATATTTAAATTCAACGTATGGCAGATCTGTTTCATTGACAGCAGCAATCAATCATCTACACTAGTTTTCTCAAAAAACACTGCCAATTTGTGTCCTGATTCATAATTTTACATTACTTTTGTCTCGGTTGCAGAGGTGGCGGAGGTGAGAAGTGGCGAAGTGGTGGAGGTAAGATGGTGGCGGAGGTGAGATGGTGGTGGTGGGTGAGATGGTGGCGGAGGTGAGAAGTGAGAAGTGGCGAAGGTGATGAAGATGGGTATTTTGGTTTTTAAAAATTGCAGAGGTTGGTGATGAAGATGATGGTGATGAAGATGGGTATTTTGGTCATTTAACATGGACTTAACTGAGAAATTTAACTGATGTTATGGCTGGGGACCAACCGAGTTCATTTTTGACAAGTTTTGGGACCACGCGTGTAATTAGTAAACCACTAGGACCAAGTCTGCAATTTTTGAAAACCACAGGGACCAACCAAGCATTTAACTCTTCCATTAATGATACCCACCAGACCATAATTAATATCAACTGACGAGACCTTATGACTTAGAAAAGTAAACCGAACATAAAAAGACGGGGTTAGTATGCAAGTTGTTGCCAGTGGTTTTGGAGGAAGTTACACAGTTATTTACTTTCAATACCTAGTTTATTTTGTATTTAAATTACTAAAAATATTGAAAGTTAAAATTTAAGTAAGACCTTATTTGGGTTTCATGTTGAAACTAAAAAATATACTAAGCGTAAATCAAACCATCAGCCACAATTATTTGCTTTAATCAGGTCTGTTTAGTAACAAAACTTGGTAAAACAATCTTATATATGTTTTAAATTGATTCACAGTTAGAACATCAGATAGTTTAATCCCACAAAGTAAAAGATTGTGAAAATACTTTAGTAGGTCCTTGTATGTGGTTCACATCTTTCCCAGCCTTATCTTAATATACAATCTGTAGTTTAACATTCATTCCATTCAACTTTCTTTGCAACTATCTGGAGAAAAAAAATTCATAAAAAGTTTGACTTTTTCGGATCTGTCAAGCATAAGCATACCTTCAATGGCTTCTTCAAGTTCAAGCATTCACAACAAGAGCTACCTGTATGATGTGTTTCTTAGCTTCAGTGGTGAAGACACTCGCAAGACCTTCGTTGATCATCTTTTTGCTGCTCTTGATCAACATGGTATTCGTACGTTCAAGGATGACGAGAGACTCGAGAAAGGAAAAAAGATTAATTTTGAGCTCTTACAATCCATTGAAGACTCGAGACTCTACATTATTGTTTTCTCCAAACACTATGCATCTTCATCATGGTGCTTAAATGAGCTTCTCAAGATCATGGAGTGTCACAACAAGGGCGAGCGGTTTGCCTTCCCCGTGTTCTACGATGTGGATCCCTCTGAAGTCCGAAAACAAACTGGACCAGTTGGAGAAGCACTTGCCGTACATATGAACAAGAATAAATCGGAGGTTGGAAAATGGAGAGAGGCTCTTAAAAAAGCATCCAATTTGTCTGGTTGGGATGTGAGGAAGACTTCTAATGGGTAATTACCTTTATTATATCTCTACTATGTCATCTCATATTCTATTGTCAAATTATTAAACTGAATCTTAGTCTCGGATTGAAACATGAATTATGTTACACTTGGTTTTACAAGTTGTGTTATAGACCTCAAAAATAATTATTTGTGGGTTATTGAGCAAGCCAATTAAATCTTCTTTTATGATCTACAGGCATGAAGCTAAAGCCATAAAATCAATTGTTGAGCGGGTTTCACTCGAGTTACGATACATAAAAATGGGTGTTGATGATAATTTAGTTGGCATGGAACGAAGAATGCAAGATCTCAATCCGTGTTTAGAGATCGGTACAAAGGATGTGCGCATGATAGGGATCAAGGGCATGGGAGGTGCTGGGAAGACAACGTTGGCTTGGGCTATTTTTAAAAAAATATCCTTTGATTTTGAAGGTAAAAGCTTTGTTGAGAATGTGAGGGAAAGAGCCTTTAAGTTTGGTTTGGAGAAGTTGCAAGAACAAGTCCTTAGAGATGTATTAAAAGATAATGGGATTATTGTAAGTGGTGTTCATGAAGGGGAAAACTTAATGAAAAATAGATTGTGTGGTAAAGAAGTTCTTATTGTTCTCGATGATGTGGATGATATAGACTAGCTTAAGATGTTAGCTGGTGATACTACTTGGTTCAAGCCAGGAAGTAGAATTATTGTCACAACTAGAGATGGGCAAGTGCTTGAAGAACCTAAAGTGAAATGGATACGAGATGCCAATCTTTTACACGA
This sequence comes from Helianthus annuus, assembly GCF_002127325.2. Lineage (NCBI taxonomy): Eukaryota > Viridiplantae > Streptophyta > Magnoliopsida > Asterales > Asteraceae > Helianthus > Helianthus annuus. The sequence goes on along the minus strand of NC_035448.2, from coordinate 167,746,411 downwards.
AAAGGAAGCACTTCGCCTTTTCAGTAGACATGCATTTGGGAAAGATATTCCAATTCAAGAGCATGAAAGGCATTCACATGAAGTTGTAAGTTATGCCGCAGGTCTTCCCTTAACAATCAGAGTTTTGGGTTCAAAACTCTGTGGTAAAGATAATAGTGAATGGACATATACACTAGAAAGACTGAAATCAATTCCGTTGAAGGAAACTCTTGCAAAACTGGAACTAAGTTTTGAAAGCCTAGAGGATGATTACAAGAATATATTCCTAGACGTGGCATGCTTCCTCAGATATTGGGAAGAAGATGATGTAATACGAATGCTTGAAAGCTGCGGATTTCATCCTCGAAATGATTTAAGAGTTCTTGAGAAAAAATCTCTATTAACTTTAAATAAAAGTTTTGGTTCATTCATACAAATACATAACCATTTGATAGAACTGGGCATGAATATTGTACGCCGTGAGCATCCGTATGAGCCCAACAAACATAGCCGATTGTGGATTCAAGAGGAAATCGAACGTGTCATGGCTGATAACTTGGTAAGAATCCATTTTATTTGTAATTACGGTGATGAAACTCTCATTTTTTTTTTCATCAGTTATAACACAACTTTTATGATCCTTGTTCTTGAATTACAGGGTAGTGAAGCAACAAGATGTATAGATCTAGAAATCACTCCTGGTATTTTTTTTGAAAGGTCTTGGAAATATGAAGAAACTTAGATGCCTTAAAGTGAAAAATGATGAGTTCCTATTTGATTTGAAGGAAAATGAAGTGAAGGGGCTTGTGGACAAATCGTGGTATTTTTTTCGAAGGTTTTGGAAACATAACAAAGTTGGCCTGTATTTTCCAAACTCGTTACAATATCTACATTGGAAAGGATACCCTCATCGGTGTTTACCCAAAACATTTGAAGCAAATAATCTTGTTGCATTTAAAATGCCTTGGAGCAAAATTAAACAACTTTGGGAAGGTGAAAAGGTAATATGGTTGATCAATTGTTTTGTATTATTTGTTATAATGATATATGTATATTATTAGCTAGTTATCGTGACTAACATATATTTAATTTTTTATTCTCTTTACATCTTATACCAATAGGTTATGAAGAAGCTCAAATTCCTTGATTTGAGTTATTCTATTGAGTTAAGGAGCCTTGACCTTGGGCTGACACCCAATCTTGAGAGGTTAGATGTTGGAGGTTGTGAGAAATTGGTAAAACTTGACATGCACGGAGGATGTCTAAAAACCCTTGTCTTTCTAAACCTAAATAGATGCCGGAGGTTGAAGTCTATATCTTTTATCAAGCAAATGGAATCTCTCGAGGTTCTTCGTACAGGTCGATTATATCTGAGGGAATTCCATGATTATATATTCACAGGGCACTCCAGTTTGCTAGAGCTGGATCTTTCATTGAACTATATAGAAGAAATACCCTCATCAATTGGAAATCTTGAAAAGCTTGTCTCTCTAGATCTCAAGTGGTGCTGGGAACTTAAGAGTGTTCCAGGAAGCATTTGTAGGTTACAACATCTGAGAACTCTTAACCTTGGAAACAGTGGCATAGAGGAATTGCCAGAGGACCTTGGCCAACTGGAATGTTTAGAAAACCTTTATTTAAGCAGTACAAAAGTGAAACATCTCCCTGGTAGCATTTGTATGTTGAAACATCTCAAAACCCTAGATCTTTCATGGTGTAAGCTTCTTGTGAAGTTACCTGAGGATGTTGGCCAATTAGAATCTTTGGAGATATTACATCTACTGTATTGCTATGAGTTAAGAGAAATTCCCAAGAGCATTTGTAAGTTGAAATGTCTCAAGGAGTTGAGCCTTTTCAAATGTCGGGGTCTTGAAAAACTGCCAGACGAACTAGGAAACTTAAAATGTTTACAATATTTAGAAGTTTGGGGTAGTGGCATAACTCAGCTTCCACAGAGCATTTATTCAGTGAAAGGTTTGAAATTTGAGAGACACAGAAGAGAAGAGCATTTATTCAGTGAAAGGTTTGAAATTTGAGAGATAATTTACGTTGCAAGAAGAAGAAGTGGCAGAGGGCAATTGAAGAGTGAAGCTCGCACTGGCTACTTCTCTAATTATCCTAATCTCGCAACGTTTTCGACAACCATATATTCCATCAAGTTCCTACCTACCCAATCAACCAACATGTATGTTTGTTTCTTCACTAATTACTCCCAATTCTCAATGGGAGATGAAACATTTTATTTAGGTATGATTTCAGTCCCAATTTGATAGTGGCATAACTCAGCTTCCACAGAGCATTTATTAAGTGAAAGGTTTGAAAATCAACAAACCCGATGATGAATGGTTGTGATGTGGTTTAGACAGAGTGAAGGAAGGAAGGAAGGAGGTAGGGTTTTTTAGAATAAATGTCGGAGGCCCTTGGCCAATTGATGAGCCAAGATTTACACATTCATCAACAAAAATGTTCTTCCCACAAAATCTAATTTCCCAACGATCCGCTTCATCAAGTTCTTTCCCAATTATCAGGTATGTTCTTCACTAACTTGGGTGGGTTTATCTTTATGTATACCAAGGGCATGTTTGGCTAAGCTTTTCAAAACAATTTATTAGCTTATTGACTTATCAAAAAGCCAATAAGTTGTTTTTGTGTTTGGCTAAGCCAAAAGTCCTTTTAGAAATGACTTTTTGCAAAGAAGAAAAAAGAGGTTTCAAGAAGTCACAATATTGTGACTTCTTGGCCAGCTTTTAACTTTTCAAACTACAAATTACCAATATACCCCTTCTTTACCCCCTTATATCTAAAAGAATACCCATTTTAGTCATTTTACATCAATAAGCTAATCCAAACACTTTTTTTAAAAAGTCCTTTTCCAAAAGTCCTTTTTTAACTATAATAAGCTTAGCCAAACATGCCCCAAGTCATGGGAGATGATATTTGATTAGATGAGCGATTGGACCTCTGAATTCCCAATTATTATGTTGTTTTATTAGTTTAGATTCTTATTCAGTCCCAATTTTAGAGTTTTATCATTTTCAATTTTTAATTTGGACATCAAGATGTTTGGCCTTATAAGTCCAGAATATTTTTGTTCTTTCATTTTAGGAATTATAAAACTATGAAATGTGATTCTGAAACAAATTTGAGCACTGGATTTTATCATGTAAATCCCTAACCCGATTCACCCTAATATCGCTACTGGTCAAAAGGTATTGCATTTAAGTCTGCGATTTATTTATGTTTTCTTGCAAATTTGGCACCTTGCACCCATATGCATATACTCTTTGTTACAGACGTTTATGTGGTGTTCACATGTTTCTCAAAACATACATAAATCACATAATTCAATGTTTTGAAATTAATGCATTTGGCCTTAAGTCAACTGTTTGTTCTTTACTAGAAAATGCGATTTATTCATGTAGATATTGATGGAACTCTTTGTGACTCATATCCTCTCCGTTACTATGCCTTCTGTGATATGCTGAGGTAATTTCTTCAGCCATTTGATTTTGTTTTATCATTTTGAAAATCTTATTAAAATATACGAATATCTTGACTGATCATACTTAGAGAGCATTTGATTTTCGTTTTTATAGATAGGGTTTAACGGCAAGCATAATGAAGAGCTTTGGAGTGCTCTTCTTTCTGATTGGGAGCTTGAAAAGGCCATGAAATTCATAGTTGACCAGGAAGCTTTGTTTAGAAGGTAATTTGCATCATGATGTAAACGCTATTTTATCACCTCTTTGACTTTTGAGGTCAAACATTACTCTCTAAATCTAGAATCCATATGGATCAAGTGTAACAATTGGTTTTCTCTTCAATTTACTTAAAATTTATGTCAAATTTTAGTGGTCAAACATTAAACTTAGGACTTTTATGGTTCTTGTTAGGGGCGAGCAAAATCCGATTTGGCCCGAGAACCAACCCTACAAACACTTATGCAGTTTGGACGTCGGTTCTAAATATATAGTGTAGTCAGTTGTTCTTCCTATTCTAGATTGTCAGATTTGATATTGGGCTGCTGGAAATGTTATGAATAGGTTCGTTTTCTTTTTTGCTTATGAAATTGATCTGTATTAAAGTCATAAACAGGATACTTATGGACTTCTGGGCTAATCGAACATACACGTGTCCAATTCAGGCCTAGCTTATAGCCCAACCAACCCGACAAAATTGAGGCCGACCCAGCCTTTAATATTACGGTCCTCGGACCTCGGGTTTAGGATGGGTTGAAATGTGGCACGTAACGTTTGGGCCATTTTTTAAGCCCAACAGTCTTTACAAGGTACATATCGACCTTATATCGACGATATAGCGACTTCCTATGTGGAATCCGGCGACAAATTCCGGCGACGGAGTTGCTTTCAGCCGGAAACCAGGAAGAAGGGGTAAGAAGAAGAAGAGAGATGCTGACGGCTGCGTATATGTCTTTTAGGTTTTTAGGGTTTTTATGAGTTAAGGTTTTTAAACATTTAACCAATCTATCTTTCATTAGTTTACATTCAGTCCCTAAAACTTCTAACTTTTTAATTAAAAAGTGTAAAGATAGTTTGTCTATTTAAACATTTAACCCCCTCTATCTTCAGTAGTTTACATTTGGTCCTTAAACTTTTTAATTTATGCATAAAAGTACAAAATTAACATTATAAAATACATATATATAATATGGATAGCTATTTTTTATACATATATATAAAATTAACATTATATATAATTATATATAATATGGAGCGCTTCGTATACGTGAAGCTCTCGCTTCGCGCTTGAAGCTTCGCTTAAAGCTTTTGGAACCAAAACGCTTCGGAGCGTTTCACACTTTTTTAAACCAAGGGCACGTTCGTGTTGACCTGCAAACATGCTTTTTCTCCACTTTTTAAAATAATCATTATGTTATGTATGATGACAAAGACAATTTTATTACAATATTAATTTAAATATTCAAATAAAATAGTTTAGGAGGTTGTATGCGTTAAATATACGTTTTTTTTTATTTTCAACTATTTAGACCTTTTCTGCCAATTTGACCCGTTTCCCTTTCTAGATATGTTTCTTTTTAGGGGTGGCAAAATGGGTGGGTTGGGTAGGTTTGGGTAATGGGTTAGGATGGGCATGGGTTAGAATGGGTTTGGGTTAAGATGGGTTTATTAAGAGATGGGTTAGAATGGGTTTAGGTCAAGATGGGTTTTTTTCAAAAAAATCAAAAAAAAAATAAAAAAAAAATCAAAACAATTCAAAAAATTCAAAAAAAAATAAAAAAATTCGAAAAAATCAAAAAATTCAAAAAAATTCAAAAAAATTCAAAAAAAATTCAAAAAAATTCAAAAAAATTCAAAAAAATTCAAAAAAATTCAAAAAATTCAAAAAAATAAAAAAAACTTTGGGATTGCAGGCCATCATCAGAAAATTCTTTATGTTTCGTTCTTGTACCGATTAACGGGAATGATTGTCGTAGGCCCGTCCTCGCCATATAGTTCGTTTGGTAATTTATTAAATACAATTTGTGCTGTATACCGAAGAGTTTCAAGCAAACGATTTAAGGTTCTATTCATCTCAGCCCTCGAATCATGTATAGTTGTCGGGCCCCATTTTCTCATGTACTGTAACCATAGTTATCAAATGCGCTAGGCGCACTCAAGGCGCATACGCCTCGCCTGTCGCCTAGGCGAGAAGCGCAAAAAAAGCGCGGGCCCGAGAAAAAAAAAGCGCAAGTAAATAAAAACTAAAAAAATAATATTATGTATCGAAAAAAACACTTTCAATACGTAAATAGTTTATTTAAAGCAAATAACATTTCCAAAAACTTAAAAAATAATATTCAGTATTTAAAAAACACTTTCAAACATATTAACTAAATGCATATAAATTAGAATAGAATCTATACTATATATTAATTTATATGAAGAAATGAGAAGCAATTGATATGCTGCAGAATCCTTTAGCAGAATCAAACGAGTATGTGTTGCCAGCCAAAAGAAAAGAATCATGTTTATCATAACAGAATAGGTCGATAAATTCAGCAAAAAAATCGAATAAAAAGATATATATAATATCTCTTAACTTTTTAAAAATTCAAATAAATTTTTAAAAATATATATATGGTTTGACTGAGATAGGATTTCAAAAAAGATATACATAGCTGTAAACAAATATATGGTATATATATAAAAGATAAGACTTCAACAAAAAAAAGTGCGGGCTTTTTTTACCTAGGAGGGAGAAGCGGGAAAAGGTCGACTCGCCCAGAATGGTCGCCTAGGCGGCCTAGGCGAGCGCTTTTGATAACAGTGACTGTAACCAACACGGTTCGTTGATAACCCCGTCTCCAAGATACTCTGCCGCTATAATTTAATAATTTTTACTTGAATCCAACGAATACTTACTGAAAGCAGCAGTATTTCTAATTCCTATTCTGAGATTCGCTGGTTGTACTAACTCGGGATTAGTCGACATAATTTCTTAATCCCATCTTGTCCAGGTTGTACACCGATATAGGTTACAGACTAGTGTTTGCCAGCATGGGATCGAACTATCCAAGAATAGTGTACACCTATTCGTTTTCTATGCTATAACCAGTTCTAAAATATTGTTCATTCACATCTGGCTCAGGTAATAAAGTGAACAGAGACCATTATGTGTTTCACACTCACTCAAGCATTTCATAGAACACCTGGTAGGCATTCGTTCAACACCCCTTACCAAACAGCACAGAAACCCAACAATTAACACATCATTATAATCTATAAAAGCACAGAAACCCAACAATATTTGCAAACAATAACATAAAAAACTTATTATTTCTAGTACGTACCAAATAGAGGGATCTGATGTTGAAGGCGTAGGCAAATAAGTGGTGAAAACAGGAAGAATCCACGATGATGATGGTGATTTAGGGTTGAATCCACGATGATGGTGACTTAGGATCTGATGATGAGGTTTGAAATCAGATGATGATGGTGATTTAGGGATCAGATCGATGAGGTTTGACACAAGTTCACATTGTCATTGTCAGATGCGTGTTTTAGACTTTTAGGCTTAGAGAGTAAAAACCCATTTGGCCCATGTTAAAACTTAGATAGGTATTTTAAAACCCATTCTAACCCATCTTGATTAAATCCTCAGCCCATTCTAACTTATTTCCTATTTTAAAAAGGCCCAAAATAACCCAAAATATCATGGTTGGGTTTTTATTGCCACCCCTATTTCTTTTAGACCCAGCTAATTTTAATCTTCATCACTGTAATAACTCGTTAAGCGATTGAGAAACTTTTGCGCCCTGAAAGTGAAAGTTCATGGAATAAGACAAGTCCACTTTGTCAAAGATTTCACTTTTTGTTTAATATGAGAATGTAAGAAATTTGACCCTAAAAGTCAAAGTTCATGGAACAGAATCACCTTTTTATGTGCAGAAATGAAAAGGATAAACAACCACGATCCTTCAAAGGTTCTTTCGTTTTCATGTGATATTTTTTTGTTCATTTCATGACTCGGTCCCATGTAACCTTTTTTTTTGTATTTCATGTAATTTTTGTGTGTTTTGTTTCCTAGGATTCTGTTTCTGGAATTAAAGCAGCCGATGGAGCCAGAATGGCAGCTGTTGGTATGGCTACTAGAAATCCTGAACATATGCTACTAGATGCTATCGCTGGTTATCAAGGATTATAACGACTCTATATTATGAGAATATCTACAAGAGATAGCACAACTAAAGCTTTGTAGATTTGTTGGATGTTCATATTGAATAACCAGTTCTTTCACTAAATTGCATTATTTCTCAAAACAATTTCATTCATGTGATTTCCTTTTGGAAAATGTGTACATATAATTGACATGTTTTGATTTTATAATGCTTTTAAAAAAGTTGATTGATAATTTTCTATAAAGACAGGAATTTTGTGGGTGCCACTTAACATTGTCAATCCATTTGATGTTGCTTTCAGAAAAATGAAACTATTTCATGATGAGATAGAATGTAGGAAGTTAAGAAGAAAAATGAAAACTTTGACGCGTATTTCATATATTGTTTGTTTGAGACAATTAAGAAATTAGAAATTGTTTGTTTGAAACTGAATTCAAGGGTTATGCTAAAACGATTATGTTTATTGGAAAAGCTGTTTTGAGTTTAAACAGATTGTTAATTGTATAGTTGGGGGGGGGGGGGATAGTGCACGGTCCTCCCAACCGCCGGAGTGATCTCACTCCGGGAGCCGCTACCCGACCAAGCTAGCTCCGCGGTGACTTCCCCATGCCGAGTTCTTACCCTGGGCGACATATGCCACTCCCAATTCATAGTGTTACAAATTGTAAAAAGAAAAGTGTTTTAAAGATTTTGATGCCATTGTTTTAAATATCCATGCAAGTGTATCTGATACCATACCAATAAACAACTGCTTTTAGAATTGTGTTCCTGAGTGTATCTGATACCATACCAATATAGGATGAAACATTTGACCCGATTCTTCTAAAATGTGCCTCTGCATATCGATCCAGTAATGGGTCAGATGGATTCAAATGGTCGGGGGATTCCACAGTCTGAACCAGGTGGATTTCTGCGGTCAGCAGATGAGGTTCTACGGTCTCCAGGTGAAGGAGTCGGCCCCATTTTCTCCCCTTCTTGGGGAAGCTTCTGGAAGAAATCGACAGTCAGATATGAAGACTCCATTTCTACCAATCTAACGACTGTCTTTTTACTCTCGTCACGGAACTTTTCCAATGCTTCACCAGCAGCAGCAAGAGCGGATTGCAGGGTTGCAAACCGCCTTAGTTCCTCAGTTTCTCCAATTGACTTCCTCACGAGTTCTCTTAGGACAAAATGCACCTGTGAAGAGTGATTCCCAAGTAAGGTACACATAAGATACAAACACTTATCCAAATATTAGCCATTGGAATGGAAACCAATAGTAAAAAAGCTACTTACTGCATCTACAGAAGCTTCAGCTGGTCCCCTAAAACAATTCAATGATCCCTCAATAAGTCGTCTATAATCTTGTTCGGGAGCAATTAAATGTGGCTGATAACCATCTGCCTTTGAGACAAATTTCCTCACATTTTGTACAGAAAGATGCTTATTAATTTAAACATAAATCTGAGTTATATTTGATTTTTTGTTTATCATGTAAAGTATATGCCCTAGTGGTACCACAATGTTGGAATAAGTTGTCCCTCTCTAATTGGTGAGGGTTCAAATCCGACGGTGGACAAAAGGCGTAGACTAGCCGCTAGCGTAAATCTATCTACTATAATAAAAGAAACCAACTTTTGGACACGATTCATTGAAGGTACACTCAAATCTATACTTATCTTATATTAACTAAATAAATTAATATTTTTAAATCTTATCATACTTTAATAAAATATTATCCTGAAATCTAAATTGTTAATTTAAGATATTTTTAAAACAAATGCCTCTCTTTCCTACTTCTCTTATATTATATGTAAATAATACATTAATATTAAATGTTATCCTAATTTATTAAAAAATATAACTTTTTTTATTATTTGGTATACAAAATTATATTTATTCAACTCGTGTAAAACGCAGAGTTTTAATTTTTTTTTTTATTATTTACTATTCAATGTTATATTTATATAACTCGTGTATTACACGAAGTTTTTAAAGATATAACTTTTTATCATTTGCTATGTAAAATTAGATTTATTCAACACGTGTAATACACAGAGTTTTTTAAGGATATAATTTCCTTATTATTTGGTAGATTTTTCAACCTGACTATACATGGATTTTTTAAAGATACAACATTTTTAGTATTTAATATACAAAATTACATTTATTTAATCTGTGTAATACACATGGTTTTTAAAGATATAACTCTTTTTTAGATCTATTCAGCATGTGTAATATACAGGGTTTTTAAGGATGTAATTTTTTTTATTTGATAGATTTATTCAACCCGATTATAGATGGGTTTTTTAAAGATACGACGTTTTTAGTATTTAGTATACAAATTACATTTATTAAATCTGTGTAATACACATGGTTTTTAAGGATATTTTTTTATTATTTGATATAAAATTACATTTATTTAACCCGTACAATACACGAGGTTCATAAAGATATAACTTTTTATTATTTAATATATAATATTACATTTATTCAACCCGTGTAATACACGTGATTTTAACCTAGTAATTAATATAAAAGGTGTATGAGTTAACCAGGAAAAATAATTTAAATATGTATTTTTTTTATAATTCAAATAAGGTGTATGGAATAGAATGGATCTAACTATTCCAAAAACTCATTAATATATATGCAATCGATAACCAAAAACACATTATTAATATATACATGCCCTATCCGTGTTGCGGGACGATAACCGAATAATTCTCAATCAATTAAAAAAGACTATTATAATTTTGCTAGAAAAAAAAAACAAAAATGATGATAAGACCGTATTTTTGGGCTTAGGGCAAAACTGTAATTTTTCAGGACTAATGAGCTAGTGTTAGGCAGCTCCTTGACACAGGAATAAATTAAATCGAGTAAACCAATTAAAACAAAAAACCTTTATAGTTTTGCTAAAAAAACTAAAACATTGGGAAAAACATAATTTTTAACCGAGGGCCAAATCATAATTTTAATTCGGGGATGAATCGTAAACTAAATGGACCAACGGGGGAGTGCCAGGAAGCTGCCGGCACGACTGTAATTTTACACTGGGGGCAAACTTGTAATGTCAACAGGAAAACAAACAAAAACGATGGGGGAAATGTAAATTTAAGTTGAGGGCAAAATCATAACTTGGTTGTGAAAAAAAAACTAATGGCAAAATTATAAATTTATACGGGGCAAAATCGTAATTTTGAACTGAGGGCAAAATTGGAATTTTTAGCTGGGAGCAAAAGCGTAAATTTATTTTAAGTGGGGGTAAAAACATAATTTTGAACTTATGGGAAAATCATAATTTTAAAGGAAAAAAAACTAATGGCAAAACTGTAAATTGAAACGGGGCAAAATCTAATTTTTAACCGGTGGCAAAATTGAAATATTTATCTGGGAGCGAAAGCGTATATTTATTTTTAAGTGGGGGCAAAAACATAATTCTGAATTGATGGCAAAATCGTATTTTTAAAGCGGGATAAAATCGTAAATTTGTTAGACCAATAGGGGAGTGCCTGTCAGCTGCCTGCCTGGCACTACACCTTTGCCGCCCATTTAGCCCAATAAAGGGCGAATCCTATTCCCGTGTCGGCACCGACACTTGAGTTTGTAGTTGTGGATAAGCGTTATCGTTAACAAATAATATACTGACTTATGCCTTTGAAAAGAAAACCAAAAATAAAGAGATAGGGCCCATTTAGCATCCAAGTTGTATGACTATGAAAACTAAAACCCAAAAAAAAAAAAGAGAAGGGCCCATTTAGGATCCAAGTTGCATGACTTTGAAAAGTAAACCCAAAATAAGGAGAAGACCCACTTAAGATCCAAGTTCTATAACTTTGAAAAGTAAATCAAAACTAGGATTGCGACCCGCCGCAATGCGGCGGAGATTCTTTAGTTATAACTAAGTGGATCTAGGACCCGCATGTTATGTTAAACCTGTCAAACGTGGAAAAATAGACGATGTAAAAACGTTCACCCACACACGCACGTTGCGTCGTGTTAACTCGCAAAATTTAGAATGAAACGTAAAAATGTTAAACCAAAGACACAGCTGCGATGTGTTAAGTCACAAAATTTAGAACCAAACATAAAGCGAAAAATTTGCGAAAAATGAAAATTATAAATGACCAAAGTTGAAAGTAAAAAAGTTATAAGGATAGATTGCAAAAGATAAAAAGTTTTAGATTAAAAGTAAAAAACAAATAGTTTTGGGTTAAAAGTAATTTATGAAATATTTTGGGTGAAAAGTAAAAAAAAAACTTTTTTTTTGGAAAACCCCCAAAGCCAACGTTACGACAACAATATGCATAACCATTTTTTCTTTGAAAACCCCCAAAGCACACCCCACGTTGCGGCAGGACATAAAACTGTGTCAAATAGTACTAATGTCACACAACCGTCATCGACCACCAACACTACACTGACTCGACCTAGGATATGCGTGTTGCGACGAACCTGTCAAACATGAAAAAATAGAGGTAAAAATGTTGAACCACACATGCATGTTGTGTCGTATTAACTCGAAAAATTTAGAACTATACGTAAAACAAAATTTTGCGAAAAATGAAAAGCATAAGTGCAAAAAGTTGCGAAGCTAAATTGCAAATAATGAAAAGTTTTAGGTTAAAACTAAAAAACAAATTATGTAGGGTTAAAAATGAAAAAGGTAATAACCTTGAGGTTAAAAGTAAAAAAATCAAGTTTTTTTTTGAAAAACTCACAAAGCACAAGTTACAACTAATAATGCACAAAAAACTTGTAAACTTATATATGGAATAATAAAGAGATACGTAGACTATAATAGCTCGTTTGTGTGGTTCACATCTTGCCCAACCTTGTATTTATACACATTCTGCTGTTTAAACTTATACATACATTCCATCCTACCTTCTTTGCAACCATCTGATCTGGCGAATAATTCTTCATAAAATATTTTATTTTTAGGTATTTGTCAAGCATAAGCAGACCCTCAATGGCTTCTTCAAGTTCAAGCGTTCACAACAAGAACTGCCAGTATGAAGTGTTTCTTAGCTTCAGTGGTGTAGACACCCGCAAGACCTTCGTTGGTCATCTTTATGCTGCTCTTCATCAACATGTAGTAAGACGTTCAAGGATGACGAGCGACTTAAGAAAGGAAAAAACATCAGTGATGAGCTCTTACAATCCATTGAGAACTCCAGATGCTACATTATTGTTTTTTTCCAAAAACTATGCATCTTCATCATGGTGCTTAGACGAGCTTCTCAAGATCATGGAGTGTCATAACAAGGGCAAGCGGTTTGCCATCCTCGTGTTCTATGATGTGGATCCTGTTGCATGTTAAGATCATTCACAGCGGAATTGATTGAGAATTTGGAATTCATAATGATCAGGAATATACAAGAAAAGATTATAGATGGATAATATCAATTGGATAATGTCTTGGTTCCGACAAAACTGCCGGCAAAGTTACATATATAGGGACGGTTAATGGCGGTTGAACTTGGAGGGAAAATAACCGTTCGAAAAGGAACCGGTGCCAACCATTAACCATAAACCGAATAATATCATATTGTCACATATACATAAGTTTATAACTACATAATATATATATAGAATTAAGTTTATAATATCATCATTCACTCCCCATAAACTTAATTCTCTTCCTGAGAATGTTTCTGCACACTTTCATTAGCTTCTTTCACCGCTTTCTCTGCTCTCTTGAAATCAAATTTCTTCCTTTGCTTCAGTCGCTTTAGACCATACCAGTCATTCCCTGCAAAGAAGGCATAATGTTCATCTGCTGCTTGTTCTTGTTCTTCACGGGACTGCATGCTGGTGCTGGCTTCCATCTCCATGCTTCTGGTGCATCTCTTGATTCCGATGTCTTCTTTGATTTCTTTCTCGGCTGCTACATTTTAGTAGACTTGACCTTGTAGTAATACACTAATACATCCAGATACACAGCATACATTAATCGCATTAACTCTCCATCGTTGTATTCAAGCCCCATATCCTTCGATATCACAGCCCACATATGATTGTCTGTCACTCGTCGATGACCACCTTCTCTTTTTACCGCTAAGTATAAGTCTAACAGACTTATTTTCCTGTTATTCTCGGCATAGGCAGGCAACGGTCTTGAATTGATTTTTTTAACTTAACCTTTAAGAACCAATCGACCATATCTTCGAACTTTTTCTCTATGAAAAACTTATACTTTCCTACATATCCATCATTTCCAACATATCCATAAGGGCCTTACAGTCTTGGAATTCGTTGAACGACATTGCTTGCAATATCATTACGTTCCAGTCCGGTTCTTCCGATGATACGTTTAAACTTTCCAAATATGAATTCAAGTAATCATTCTTGAATTTCTCATATTCAGATTCAGATCTAAGCATCTCTTCTTTTTCTATGTTACCAACTTCGTCTTCTCTAGAGTAACATGTAGTATCATTTCTTTTATCGATTGCAGGAATGCTAAAAGTTGGATATATTTTACATTTGTCACCCATAAATTTTACCGTGTAACCTTGTGTTATCAATTGATCAAAACTCAGTACGTTCCGATCAATGGTGTATAAAATACACTTTGAATTCGTAGTTTTTCTGATCCGGAAATCATTCAACAACACCAATTCCTTTAATGAAATAAAAATTACATTCCCCAGTGTTTGTTTCAACTTCATACAGTTTCTTGATTCCCTTAAACATGTTTATGTTTCCAGAATAGTGTCGTTTAAATGATTTGCTAACATACCAGATATTCGACCAGTAACTTCCGTCTGTACCGACCACCATGTACTCTGAACTCCGATCATATTGATTATTATCATCAACCCCCTTCTGTGATTGTGATCCCGTGTTTATCGTTAAATGAATGAGTTGAGAGGCCTCATCTTTTTCTTTCCTCTTACACTGTGCAATCTGATGCCCTGATAGATTGCAATAATAACACTTTCTTTGAAACCTTCGTCTCTCTTTCTTCTCATACGAACACTGCAGACATGGCAGAGTTGATGACGTTTCTGCAGGGATTTCTTCTCTTCCAGAAGTGGCTCTGGCTCTGATACCACTTTGTTGCATGTTAAGATCATTCGCAGCGGAATTGATTGAGAATTTGGAATTCATAATGATCAGGAATATAAAAGAAAAGATTATAGATGGACAATATCAATTGGATAATGTCTTGGTACCGACAAAACTGCCGGCACAGTTACATATATAGGGACGGTTAATGGCGGTTGAACTTGGAGGGAAAATAACCGTTCGAAAAGGAACCGGTGCCAACCATTAACCATAAACCGAATAATATCATATTGTCACATATACATAAGTTTATAACTACATAATATATATAGAATTAAGTTTATAATATCATCAGATCCCTCAGAAGTCCGAAAACAAACTGGAGCGGTTGGGGAAGCCCTTGCCAAACAGTCGAACAAGAATGAATCAGAGGTTGGAAGATGGAGAGAGGCTCTTAAAGAAGTAGCCAATTTGTCTGGTTGGGATGTGAGGAAGACTTCTAATGGGTAATTCTTTCATATCTCTACTATTGCATCTCATGTTCTATTGTCATATTATAAAAGTAAATTTAAGTCTCCTTTAAAGAACAACATTGAAACCTGAAATATGTTACCCTTGTTTTTAATTTGTGTGTATGTCGGGTTGGTGTTGAGTATGAACGAGTTTAAGTGAGAATGAGTTCAGGTCAGAACGTGTCAATTAAAAGAGTATCACTTTGGTACGGATTTGGTTGAAATAATTAGTTTAGTTGTTTAGAAAAAAGTATCAAAATATGTTCACCCGCTATATTTTCTTATGGCGGCTAGTGACACGAGATATTGGCAGCGACGGTGGGAGATCCTGTTGGACTTAATTGTTTGGCTTCTGTCGAAATTGGCGTTAAAGAAGCTAGTGTTTGCAAAGCCATCAATTAAATGAAGGGCAGTGTTTTAGTGGTTTTAATCACTTGAGTCCAAAATCAAAACGTTTAACGTCCTGAGTCCCTAGTCATTTATTTTATAACGTTTTGAGTCCAATTTTGTTCATTTTATAACAATTTGAGTCCAAAAAATTGGACTCAAAAGGTTAAAATTTGAACCCAAAAGGACTCAAATGGTTAATGAAAATGCTTATATGCTTATAAGGACTCAGGTCGTTAAACTTTTTGCTTTTGGACTCAACTAGTTAAATCCACTAAAACACAGGGACTCAAAAATTAATTTACCCTTTTAAGATCTTATTACAGGAATAAGATTTTGGGTCATTACTTGGTTTCCTTTTATGTTAGTTTTAGGATTTGTTGTCTTTCATGCTTGAGTCTTATTTATATAGGTTTTTTAATAGGTTAATTTTCTGGTTTATTAATAAAATAAGAGTCCATCAAGTTTGATCAGAATCTGTGTAGATTCTTCTTTTCTTTTCTGGTGTTATTCAATATCTGCTGTTGTGCCATGTTGGTCTGATCCAAGAAGGCCATCAGACTCAGTGGCGGAGCTTGAATGGAAACTTGGTGGGGTCCAGACTAACAATCCAAATTGGTGGAGGCCGGACTCTTAAAAATCCAATATTTTACACTACAAAAAACAAATTTTCGGTAAAATTAACCCGAAGCTCGAAAAATCGGCGAGGGTCGGGGCACCCCAGGCCTCTATTATCCTCCGCCCTTGGTCAGACCCAAGTCGAAGAGGCGGCAACGGTGGTCGTGATTGCAACGGTGTTGCCTATAGTGGTGTCAGAGAAGGCGAAGGCGTCAACAAAAACAGTAGTGGTTACGACAATGGTGGTGACGTTGTTGCATCAACATTTGCATCGGTAGTTGGTGAGGTGTTTGATAAAATTACAACATCAACTAGGAAGTTTTGGTTGATTTTAAAGGGGTGGTCTGAAGGAGATCATAGTCTAAGGACTAAATAATTATTAAGTTATATTATTATTATTTAAATCTATCTAGTAGTATTAGATATGGATTAGTTTAGTTTATTTATTTAATACGTTTAGAATTTGAGTAGGAGTAGGTTGTGTTCCCTATTTAAATTCTATTATTTTCTTTTAAATCATCCAAAACTAATTTGAGCCTCATTAAAAGATAAACATTGAAACATGAAATATGTTACACTTGGTTTTACAATTTGAGTGTGATAGACCTCAAAAATTATTATTTATGTGGGTTATATACTAATTACCTCCTATATTACCCTCTATATTAATTATCAAATTCTCTTACCCTCATAAAAATACTATTCAACTTTGTACAATCATTCAATGCACATGATGCTCTCATACTATCCTTCTATGCATATGTTAAATCTACTTTGTTTTTTGTTAAATATTTTACTTCTTCACAACCTTCCTCTTCTTCTTAGTCTGTTTTTCTTTTTCTTCTTTTTACTAAAGAAAAATTAATATTTGCAACAATATATTTTTGTGTAACATTAAGTTTTATCATTTGAATTTGATTATGAATTTGGTATAGATACTCATTAAATTGGTTATTGATTTATGAAATTACCCGTTCTTTACTAACCCGAAGAAAAAAAGTGTTCTCACATAACACTATTTAATTTAAGTGTTCGACGGCGGATGTCACATGGTATCTACTAATCTTTTTTTCTTTTTGTACAATTTTACAAGATATATTTTACTTTTTTCCTAAGATAATTGAGTAAAATTGATGAAATAAAAGAAATATATTTTTACTATTAATCATAATATTTACGTATCGATTTTACTTCTATTTTTTTCCGTTTTACAAACTTTCAGATTATTAAAATTCCGTTTAGTATAGGTTTGTATTTTGCGAGTTAACATGATACAATGTGCGAACGTCGTTCAACGCGTTTACGTCTTTTTTGTTTTGCATAATGGTTCCGTCGCAATGCTCGGGTCCTATAACTCGTTTTTATATTATAAGATGATTTACATCGAGATAGTTGGTAAACGGGCAACAAGCTGCGCCGCTACCCCTTTTTGAATAGCAAAACTAAACCTTTTAAAAACTACGTCCATAGATCTCGGGGTCATAACATTACTATGCATGACCCTTTGAACTCGACTAAGTAGGTCCACAGCCTCTGGCGCCAGAAAACCAAAGGTATCAAAAGCAAATGGGATAAACACGTGCTGCTTGTCAAGGCACGCTTTCTCATGCTTGATCACTTTACCCGAAGCGGCCTTTAAAGCAGACTGGCCCACTGTGAAAGCACTACTCCCTAAGCCCACAAGCGGGGAAACCCCTGTTAAATCCACACAGGCGTGTTTTCCTCCTACCCATCCAAAGACCAGAATATCGGCTGGTCGAAGGTTAGATCTCCCTTCCAACAGGTCTGTTAAGAAATTAATGGGTGCCTCTTTCTTAGCAGAAATACCAGCACACCTGAATATGTCAAAAAGGACATCCCTAACCAAATCATGTCGGTATTTGAACCCCGGGAGCTCTCTACAATGAACTGCATGCTCACCAAAAGAATCCAAGCATGCCTTATGACAAACTAGGCATACCTCATCAACTGGGAATAAAGGAATCATGAGGCGATACTTAAGTATAGTATGGTACTCCACCGGCGACATATGCTGGCCTAACCCATCTATAGGTATAGCAAGAAGAAAATCTTGTGCATGTGGTGCTCGGAGACACTAAAAAACGGCTTTTTGTCTAACGGTCAAGTCAAATTGCACTTCAATTTCGTGGACAATTTTACTAAAAAGAGCACTCGCTAATGCATGTTGGGCTTTAGGGGGGCGGTGTCCTTATTAGTGAAACCGCTAAAGTCAAAGCATGGAATCGTATCATGAAGACAAGCCAAAGCACAAACATAATCAGAATCCATACCGCATATGCCACTGTCTCTTAAGATGTGGTCCTGTAGCACTCACGATTGGGCCCTCGAGGCCATAAAAGCGTAGGATGAAGCCTCTACAGCCGAATACAACCCCAAACCTTCAAACCTAATAGGTAAAGAAGCAAGTCGTCACTGGAGGTCTCCAAAGAAAGGACCTCCACAAATCACCAATTCCTCAATCGCCTCACACAAACCTTTGTCAAAGAACAACGCTGCATCTTCCATGTGCACAAGTTGGCATGTCCTCAAGCCAAAGAAAAGTTTGGCAATGCCCATACAGGATCGAAGCAAGAGTAGTTCACTCTGCGGGTCACCTAATTTCGGTAAAAGACGCATCAAATCTACTGCCTTAGCAGCTCTTTTCTTTGCCAACCCACTAATAAAGCTTGCGTCTCTACTAACAGCCCCCCCCCCCCAAAGAAGCTTCACCCCCACTAATGGCCTCCTGATGTCCTTAGGAAATAACCCTTCACGAAACTTGCTACCATCACAAGAAGGCCAAAATACCTCAGTTTTCTTAATATTAAGTTCAAGACCCAATGTTGGACCCGACACCCTAATGATGTCCAACACTCTAGCCACCTCTTCTGAACCTCCAATGAAAGTCCCATCATCAAGATACCAAGCATGAAGGAGAAGCTTGCATTTGTCTCTAATCTGATGCACAAGGGGGTGCAAAACAAGAGCGAAAAGAAGTGGTCCCAATGGGTCCCCTTGCTGAACTCTCGTGGTAGACCAAATGTGCCCATCTCCAAGATACAATCTTGCTGGCTGCCCATATAGAAATTCCACCCACAAAGAAATAGAAGGGCACCTCATCCTGACCTCACGAAGTAAGGCTGATCTATCCACCTGGTTAAAAGCATTAGAAAAATCTACCGTAAGCATAGCAAGAGACCCATCAGTGTGACGTTCACTAAGAACTCTATTGACGCTGTGTAAAATGGCCTCAACACCACCCGACACGCCGACCCCAAACTGAAAATCATTAAGGTACTTGGTCATTTCTTTACCAACACCCTTCATAGCAACCTTGGAAACCAAACGCCTCCATATAGTACCCACTGCAATAGGTCTAATCCCGTTTTCGGGTTTTAAAAGCGATGTAAGGGGAGCAGACGCGACAAACTCTGCCAAACACGATGGGCATTTCCCCCCTAGCTAGTTCAATAACCCAATTGAATAAAAGAATATTCAATTGGGTTATTGAACAAGCCAATTGAATATTCTTTTATGATCTATAGGGATGAAGCTGAAGTCATAAAAAATTGTCCAGGAGGTTTCACGCAAGCTACTACAATACATAAATATAGACGTTGATGAAAATTTAGTAGGCATGGAACAAAGGATGCAAGATCTCTGTTCGTGTGTAGAGATTGGTACAAATGATGTCCGCATGATAGGGATCAAGGGCATAGGAGGTGCTGGGAAGACAACATTGGCGTTGGCTATTTTTAATAAATTATCCATGGATTTTGAAGTTAAAAGCTTGGTTGAGGATGTGAAACAAAATGCCTCTAACGTCAGTTTGGTGCAGCTGCAAGAACAGGTCCTTAAAGATGTATTAATGGATAACACCGTTACCGTAAGTGGTGTTCGTCAAGGGAAAAGATTGATGAAACAGAGGTTGCGTGGTAAAGAAGTTCTTGTTCTTGATTGTCACACCCGAAAAACGTCGCAGCGGAATATAAAACGTAGTGGTGACGGAAGTTGGTGCCCATTTATACCTTGTCGGACGATACACTCTTTTGTTGGACATTTTTGACATATTTTAAAACATAGATATTAAACATTACATTTTAAAGGTCA